>NC_053393.1:359272102-359572102 GCF_905171765.1 Bufo bufo
GCACCTCCCCCACCAGATACTGAGGAGCTGTCACCCGGGTGAAAGCTCACACTCCCCTTACTTGCTAGTCTCTTGTCTGGACACTGCCCTGGAGACTACTCACAATATACATTACAGCACGATTCTGTGATTCTGGACTAGTGGATGGATGGTCATGTCAATCTGAGAACATCTACAGCCCTGATGGAGGTAAGATCATCCTGTGTTATGTGCACAGTGTATTGTATGTATATATTTATACTGCATGTATACTATGCATATATAATATACTGTGTACAGCATATTATATATATAATATGGGAATGCCGTGGAATTTTTTATTTTATTTGTTGGATGGTGGATCTCTTCTACAGCCACTGGCACACCACTACATGTCCCTTGTTGCCGTTATAGGTAAAAGGGGCGATTTATCTGAGTTGCAAAAGGGTATAATATTGACTTTCAGATCAAGAGTGGCAGTATTTTTGAAACTGGGCAGTTTGTGAAAGTGTATCGTGAGTGGACAAATGCACCATTGCAAATTAGCAACATGGAAGTTGCAGAGCACCACACGCCATTTATGTGAGAAGTGAATGTCAGTTACGAAGGTGTGTGAGGGTGGATAAACACACTACAGTGGAGAAGCTCACTGACAAAATTAACTAGAGGGCTACAAGACGTGTGCCTAAAACAATATTTCGGTTAACCCTTCTGTGTCTGTGGCTTCGAAGTAGATGGATGGTCACTGCACCTCTGCTAACAAAGTTGCGCTGGCCGAAAAAGCTTCAATTTGCATGGCAGTATTGGAATTCGACCTCTTCTGCTGCAACGATCAGATGGACAGTGGCAAATCAGTCAAGATACATCAGAGAATAAATACCCTGCAACCACTGCTGGAAGAGTACAAGCTGGCGGTGGTCTGGGGAATGTTTTTGTGGCATTCTCTGGGCCCACTCATCCATGTGGGAGGAACTCTCAACCTACAGTATTTGGGTACAGTATGGATGCAACCTTACAGATCACATACAGTCATACAGGGGCGTAGCTATAGGGGGTGCAGAGGTAGCAGTTGCTACCGGGCCCAGGAGCCTCAGGGGGCCCAAAGACCCTTGCACCACATAAGAAGACAGCAATATTTTAGAAAGTGCATGCTGGTCAAGTTTCACCTCTGGCTGGAGGGAAGGGATTAGGTCAAGAATTTGGAATGGGGGGGAGGGTGCCATTAGAATTTTTGCATCAGGCAGCACGAAGGCTATGTACTTACCTGCCCCTAGCCACAAAGCACTGAATAAAGGAGGGCCCAAACTGAACTCTTGCACCAGGGCTCATGAGCCTTTAGCTACGCCCCTGCAGTCATACATGTTGATTGTCTTTCCTGGGGCGGATGGGATCTTTCAGCAAGACAATGCGAGATGTCACACAGCTAGAAATGTCCAACATTGGTTATAAGAGCATGATGAAGACTTCCAAGTACTACCTTGGCCCCAGAATTCCTCAGACTTGAACCGAATTGAGCATCTGTGGGGCCACCTTGATCATCAATTTTGATGTATGGAACCTCCCTCACGCACCCTCCAGCAGCTGTTGGATGCAGTGCAGTCAGCATAGCTCTAAATATCTGTGACAACCTACCGGGAACTTATTGAGTCACTCCCAGCCCATCTAGCTGCTGTCTGTGCTGCACATGGTAGCTACTCTGGATACTAGCTGGTGGTCATAATAATGTGACTGTGTATAGTGTGTGTACAGTATATTGCATGAATATATCTAGATACTATACTGTGTGTATACTATGTATGCATATATACACTACTCAAAACGTAGGGATATTTGGCCTTCAGGTGAAATTTATGGAAAACGTAATAGTGATATTTTGTCATGAAAATAGGGCATTTAAGTAGAAGCATGCAATGGTGATTTCCACATCACAAACTATTTATTGAAACAAAAGCCAACAACAGTGGTGGGTATAAACCCACAAAAAATGTCATTGTCTCAGTAACTTATCATGTGGCCTTGTGCATCAAATACAGCTTGATAACGATGTCTCATGCTGTGACAAGTCGACTTATTGTCCGCTGAGGCATGGCATAACACTCTTCTTGAAGGGCGGCCCTCAGGTCATTGAGGTTCTGGAGTACAGTGTTATGAGCGTCTACACAGCGACTCAGATGATCCCATAGGTTTTCAATGGGATTCAGGTCTAGAGAAAGTGCAGGTCACTCCTGTAACAGGGAGTCGGCGGTGCGCTTCCTCCTTGCAGCACCGCCGGCGTCCCGCTGATCGAGAGGGAAGAGAAGCCGGCGTCGGACGCGGCGGGCATCCTCATCTCCCTGGTAACAAGGGGGTGGGGAGGATCCGGTGGCGGATGCTTCCTCAGCGCGGCCCGCGTCCTCCATTCCCTAGGCAACGAGCAGGGGCCGGGACGAGCGCCGACGGATATGAGTGGGTGCTAATAGTTTTGGCTGGGGCTGACGCAGGGTCATGTGATGCTGGCCACGTCACATGACCATTCAGTCTGGCCTATTTAACAGGCAACTTGCTGGCCACAAGTTGCCTCTGATTGGTCTTACTACTCACTAGCGTTTTCCAGCATTTGTGATTTTGTGAAATCAACCTCGGCTTGTATTTGACTCCTGATCCTGTGTCATTCCTTCGTACTGACGTGACCTCCTGGCTGCTGACCTCAACTTGTATTTGAGCTCGATCTTGTGTAATCATTTTGTATTAATGTGATCTCCCAGCTCCTGACCTTGATTTGTATTTGACCTTGATCCTGTGTTATTCCTTTGTAGTTACGTGACCTCCTGGCACTTGACCTCGGCTTCCCTTGTATTCTGATTTTGCTTACGGTTTGTTATTTGCTTGTTTGGTTTCTACCCAGCCTGGTAGTTTACCTTTCTGTCTTAGTCTCTTATTTTCTTCCACCTTGTTCCCTTCCTGTAGGCCCCTGCACGTACTGAAGCCAGGGACTGCCGTCCAGTTGTGCACCATCGGTTAGGACGGACCTCGCAAGTAGGTAGGGATAGTGTTGTGGGTGGAGCTCAGGGCTGCACTTATTCCTACCATTTGTGACAACTCTATTAGAGGTACCCTAGTCTCCAGCAGCCGTTCCCTAATGATGCGACGTCGATAAGTTGGCACATTGTCATCCATGAAGATGAAATTAGGCCTGTGTTGTTTATGCAGAGGCACAATGACTGGATTAATGATGTTATTCAAGCAGTATGGGCTTGTCACTGTACCATTCACAATTTGTAGGGTGGTTGTGTATTGACTAGACACACCTGCCCACACTGTAACACCACAACCACTAAAGGCTTGTCTGGTGACAACAGTTGCTGATGCATAGTGCTCTCCTTGACGTCTCCAACATCATTGGCGGCTATCATTTTTCCTCAGCATGAATCAACTTTCATCAATGAACAGCACTCAGGTCCACTAGTCCCTCGTCCAGCGTAGATGCTCCATGGCCCATGCAAGATGATGACGCTGTTCGTCTAGCACGTACACCATGCTGATGTAAACGACTTTGACTTGTCTGACATGACACTTAGGTACCTCCCTTAAATGTGCCTGGAGTTGTGTGGCATTCATCATCCAGTTCCGCAGGGTATTGTTCACAATGAACAAGTGTGTGGGAAGTGGCCAAATGACATCCACTTTTATGCCTTACTGTGGCTCTTCCAGTCTCTCTGTATCTCTGTTGCAACCTGCTGATGACACTCTGTGACACTCTAAGCTCAGTGGCCGCTTCCGTCTGAGAACAGCCTGCTTGAAGCCTTGCAATGGCAAGGTACTATTGATCAATTGTTAGGTATTGTCTTGGTCTCATGTCGAAATGTGAACAGCATGATGAGGAGGACTGTTTAAATACCAATTCTCATTAAACCAGGAAGTTTATTGGGCGATTCATGGATCAAACACCTGTTGTGAATTTTGCCGTTAAGCATCTTGTTAGAGAACAGCAAGTTATGCAAAAAGTACTGAAACATTGAACAGTTGGACATGTGCATTCAAAAGTTTAGAGAAGGTCACATGAAGTTCACCTGTAAAGGTTAGAGTGCATTTAGGTTTATCCTGAAATTTCACCCACAAGCCAAATATCCCTAACTTTTTTTGAGTAGTGTATATCTATATAATACAGTGTGTATACTATGTGTATATAGTGTTTGTACAGTATATTGCCTGTATATATCTATATAATATATAATGTCTAGTTTGTGTATAGTATATTCTTAACAAAATATCGGGCACGTTGAAATCCTTCAGTTGGACTGCTCCCTCAAACATTACATCTTCAGCAAATTCAGTTGACATATAAATGTGTATGGACAACTTCCCGTCGTGAAACAAAACATGACTTGAAGCCCCTGAACACAATGCAAAATTTGTAACAAGAACCCCCAACTACCATTAACAATACCTCTGGATGCTAGCTCTACCACCTATTCGCCTTGCAAGCTTTATATTTGTAGCTAATGCCCGATATGAAAAAACAGTGTACAGGATGAATTCTGGAGTGCACTGTATTTCTGTTTTTCATTTATGGAAAATCTATAAAACAACATGCTTGGGGTCATGTGTATGATTATACATTCATCTGTCATTCTAATTACCCAGTTGGTTGACCATGTTAATTTCTTTCTTACTGATAGGCTCATGTGTCAACCAAATGTAACAGCCTGTGTCCTGGAGCTCCGTTTAAAGTTCATCTCTGTAGCTACAGACATTCGTAATGACAACTCTTCTGTTGGTCTTTTAATTACTGTCATCATTCTATTCATATATGAAGAATGTTCTAGATTGTATTGCATAATGTATAAGGAAAGTTCTTATATGAAACCTGTAACAATATTATGGATTTGTTAAACAAGCAAATGTGTTAAAGGGATTCTGTCATGACATTTGAGGCCTATAACCTAAACATATGGCCAGGTCCCTACTAATAACCTGAATCCGAAACTGTCCTTATTAAATGTGCCTGTGGCTCTATTAGCATATAAAACAGGTTTTTATAACCTGTCATTCACCTACCTAAGGTGTCCAAGGGGACGTCGCTTCATACAGGGTGCCCGGCTGCAGCCATCTCGGTCTGGTGCCCAGCGCCGCCTTCCAACTAGAAATCGCCGCCCTCCCTTTCTATAGAGCTGCCTTCCTCACCTCAGTGCCACCTCCCTCAGCCAGATCCCGCGCGTGCGCACTAGGTATAACCTGATGCGCCCGTGCGGACTCCTGGCAGCGGCCTCGTTGAGCGAAGTGCACATGCGCCGGCCGGCGCACTTCGCTCAAACCTGCCTTGACCGCCCTATTGCCATCCTCTCACAGCTGCACGGGATCTGGCTGAGGGAGCGGATGATTTCGGAGGCGGTGCTGAGGTGAGGGAGGCAGCGCTGAGGTGAGGAAGGCGGCTCTATAGAAAGGGAGGGCGGCGATTTCTAGTGGGAAGGCGGCGCTGGGCACCAGGTGGAGATGGCTGCAGCCGGGCACCCTGTATGAAGCGACGTCCCCTTGGGCACCTTAGGTAGGTGAATGACAGGCTATGAAATCCTGTTTTATGTGCTAATAGAGCCACAGCACATTTAATAAGGACAGTTTCGGATTAAGGTTATTAGTAGGGACCTGGCCATATGTTTAGGTTATAGGCCTCAAATGTCATGACAGAATCCCTTTAAAATAAACTCACGTTGCCCTTTCTAGTGCTGAACACACACGATCCTCCCACTGTCTTAGGGAACATTTGCACAATAGCTGTGCCATTTTTCCTAAATAATTTCTACAAAGAAATTATTAGAATACTAACATATAAATGATTGATGTCATGTAAATGAAATGGGGTGGAATATGCATGTTTTCTTTTTAACAGGGCCGTCATAACATTAGCACCCTGGCTGCTCTTCACCTTTTTCTCACACATTCTGCATACCGCCACTCTGACGTCCCCCAGCACTTTTGTGAAGAATTCCCATGCTGGCGAATATGGCATTATCCTTCCACCACCACCAAATGCCTGCCTGCTGTTGCATTTATGAACCTGTGCACTGCTAGTGTTCCTCACAGGTAGTCTCCCGAGTAGCAGACGGTGTACCCCTCCTGCGTTTTGGCTGTAGATCTCCCACTGCTTCCTCCCTGCTGTCTCACAAACAGGCTGCTACCCACACCCCCTGGTGATGACGATGCCCCATCTTACCCTGGCTCCCCCGTGCGATTGGCTACATCATTATCTACATCTGTTTGGTCACAAGTGTGTTACTCTCACCTATCTCTTGTGCACGTCTCTGATCTCTCACAACATGTGCTCCCACCCAACTGTCATTATCGGTAGTTGCATGCCTAGAGGAGTCTTCAGCGGACCTCTCCTCCAAGTCTGTGCTGGCATGTAACTGCTGACTATCCTCACAAAGCTTATCCTCACTGAAAAGCAGGGCAGAGCCGGCTGCTATCATTACTTGCATGACAGAAGGAGCAACAAAAGCAAGAGGCAGGTTCAGGGCAGGTGAGGGCACAGAGGCAGTTCCTGGGCCATGTCAACTAAGCATGGTGTCAGTGGAACCCACCGATTCCTGGCTGTGTGTATTTGTTGTCATTTGAGATGATGTTGAAGAGCAAGTCAACCATTTCAGTACAACTGGATTGTTGGTCAAAACACAACTGCTGGGTGATAGCGACAGCTCTGGCCTGTTGCTGCGGCTGCTACCAACCCCCCTTCTTCTGCTGCTACTTGTGCTGGCCACAACAACATTTTTGCCACTGCCCGTTCCTTTTTAGGGCCCAGGGAAATGTCCGCTGGCCATAGTGTACAGTAACTGTATAAGTGATGTAACTGTCCTGTTCCCTTATTGTGAAGAATAATTCGACAGGTAGTTTACTCGCCCTTCATTTACCACACTGTAAAAGTTCCGGTAACTTGTTTAATGTGTATGATCAAAAGAAGGTAAAACTGTGAATACAGACAAAGCATAGTATAAGACCATACATGCAATGCAGAGAGTGGATTAATACAATAAAGCATACATGAAAGAACAGTAATGCATAAGAATACACTGTGGAACATCTGACATAAAATGCTTCTGCAGATAAGGAAACTATGACATCATGAACTATGGATGAAAACATGTACAAAGGCATAGTATAAATGGCATGATGTATGAATCTTAGTAGAGAGAAAGTACACAGATCTAGGAGTATGTGACAGGCATCTCCTAACATAGATTAGCTATGACCTAACTAAAAGCTCTAACATAATGCATGTATACAACAAAATATGCATCCTACACTGCAGATATAAGTAAATGATAAGGTTTGACATACCAACGATGCTTGGATTGACGTGGATGAAGGATAGATGCATGTGGATGCAACAGTACAGAGTGAATCTAGGAAATATGGCTGCTGGCATAAAGAACAATCTGCTTCCTGATCACAGAGCGTCTACTTCCTACAGTGACACATGACCAGCACAATACAGAAAAGAACAAATGCAGTGTTAAAGGTGTCCACTAGGGGGAGTAGAATTCAACAATATACAGTCGTGGCCAAAAGTTTTGAGAATGACAAAAATATTAGTTTTCACAAAGTTTGCTGCTAAACTGCTTTTAGATCTTTGTTTCAGTTGTTTCTGTGATGTAGTGAAATATAATTACACGCACTTCATACGTTTCAAAGGCTTTTATCGACAATTACATGACATTTATTCAAAGAGTCAGTATTTGCAGTGTTGGCTCTTCTTTTTCAGGACCTCTGCAATTCGACTGGGCATGCTCTCAATCAACTTCTGGGCCAATTCCTGACTGATAGCAACTAGGGATGAGCGAACCCGAACTGTATAGTTCGGGTTCGTACCGAATTTTGGGGTGTCCGTGACACGGACCCGAACCCGAACATTTTCGTAAAAGTCCGGGTTCGATGTTCGGCGCTTTCTTGGCGCTTTTTGAAAGGCTGCAAAGCAGCCAATCAACAAGCGTCATACTACTTGCCCCAAGAGGCCATCACAGCCTTGCCTACTATTGGCATGGCTGTGATTGGCCAGTGCAGCATGTGACCCAGCCTCTATATAAGCTTGGGTCACGTAGCGCTGCACGTCACTCTGCTGATACAAGCATAGGGAGAGGTTGCTGCTGCGATGTTAGGGCAAGATTAGGCAGATTAACTCCTCCAAAAGACTTAATTCAGTGATCGATATCCAGCTGTGGATCATTGAAGTGCTGATATTGAATTGCTCACTTTTTTTAGGCTGCCCAGAGCGTTTTTATATCACTTTTTTCTGGGGTGATCGGCGGCCATTTTGTGGCTTGTGGTGCGCCAGCACAAGCTACCACCAAGTGCATTTAACCATCAATAGTGTGGTTATTTTTTGCTATATCCTACATCAGGTGAAGGCTGAGCCTGTGTCACCCAAGTGCATTTAACCATCAATAGTGTGGTTATTTTTTGGCCATATACTACATCAGGTGCAGGCTGAGCCTGTGTCACCCAAGTGTATTTAACCATCAATAGTGTGGTTATTTTTTGCTATATCCTACATCAGGGTCAAGCTCTCATCAAGTGCATTTAACCATCAATAGTGTGGTTATTTTTTGGCCATATACTACATCAGGTGCAGGCTGAGCCTGTGTCACCCAAGTGCATTTAACCATCAATAGTGTGGTTAATTTTTGGCCATATACTACATCAGGGGCAAGTTGAGCCTGTCACCCAGCACCTAAAAAATAGGCCTGACATTTCTATTCCTCCAAATCAGTACTGTTTTTGCTGGTCAAGTTATTTTTAGTGACCGTAAAAGCACAGTTTTTGTTCTGGGTTGAAAAACAATTCCCAAATTTGCCATTCTCAAAATTAGTAGTTTCTGCTATATCAGGCCTACTTTAAATCTATCCCAAAAAGGGTATATTAGATTCAAGGTGCTGATAGTGTCATTCTGAAAAACTTAACACACACGCTACAGTGCAGATACAAGTCTAATTCTGTGATTAAAGGTATACCTGTCACACAGCGCCTAAAAAATAGGCCTGACATTTATATTCCTCCAAATCAGTACTGTTTTAGCTGGTCAAATTATTTGTAGTGACCGTAAAAGCACAGTTTTTGTTCTGGGTTGAAAAACTATTCCCAAATTTGCCATTCTCAAAATTAGTAGTTTCTGCTATATCAGGCCTACTTTAAATCTATCCCAAAAAGGGTATATTAGATTCAAGGTGCTGATAGTGTCATTCTGAAAAACTTAACACACACGCTACAGTGCAGATACAAGTCTAATTCTGTGATTAAAGGTATACCTGTCACACAGCGCCTAAAAAATAGCCCTGACCTTTATATTCCTCCAAATCAGTACTGTTTTAGCTGGTCAAATTATTTGTAGTGACCGTAAAAGCACAGTACCTGTCACACAGCGCCTAAAAAATAGGCCTCACATTTATATTCAGCTAAATCTGTCATTACGGATGTGCCTGTATTAGTGTAATACGGTACCTAAATAGATAGCCAGACAGTGTTAGGTGTCTGTAAAAAAAAGGCCTGAATTTTAATTCAATACATTGGCCCGAATAATATTTTTCTTATTGTGGTGAACGGGAACAATGAGGAAAACATCTAGTAAGGGACGCGGACGCGGACGTGGACATGGTCGTGGTGGTGTTAGTGGACCCTCTGGTGCTGGGAGAGGACGTGGCCGTTCTGCCACAGCCACACGTACTAGTGTACCAACTACCTCAGGTCCCAGTAGCCGCCAGAATTTACAGCGATATTTGGTGGGGCCCAATGCCGTTCTAAGGATGGTAAGGCCTGAGCAGGTACAAGCATTAGTCAATTGGGTGGCCGACGGTGCATCCAGCACGTTCACATTATCTCCCACCCAGTCTGCTGCAGAAAGCGCACAGATGGCGCATGAAAACCAAGCCCATCAGTCTGTCACATCACCCCCATGCATATCAGGGAAACTGTCTGAGCCTCAAGTTATGCAGCAGTCTCCCGAGGGCATCCACCTAGCCCTTCCCCAGGGGTGGAAGAGATAGAATGCACTAACGCACAACCACTTATGTTTCCTGATGATGAGGACATGGGAATACCACCTCAGCACGTCTCTGATGATGATGAAACACAGGTGCCAACTGCTGCGTCTTTCTGCAGTGTGCAGACTGAACAGGAGGTCAGGGATCAAGACTGGGTGGAAGACGATGCAGGGGACGATGAGGTCCTAGACCCCACATGGAATGAAGGTCGTGCCACTGACTTTCACAGTTCGGAGAAAGAGGCAGTGGTGAGACCGAGCCAACAGCGTAGCAAAAGAGGGAGCAGTGGGCAAAATCAGAACACCCGCCGCCAAGAGACTCCACCTGCTACTGACCGCCGCCATCTGGGACCGAGCACCCCAAAGGCAGCTTCAAGGAGTTCCCTGGCATGGCACTTCTTCAAACAATGTGCTAACGACAAGACCCGAGTGGTTTGCACGCTGTGCCATCAGAGCCTGAAGCAAGGCATTAACGTTCTGAACCTTAGCACAACCTGCATGACCAGGCACCTGCATGCAAAGCATGAACTGCAGTGGAGTAAACACCTTAAAAACAAGGAAGTCACTCAGGCTCCCCCTGCTACCTCTTTTGCTGCTGCCGCCTCGGCCTCTTCTGCTGCTGCCGCCTCGGCCTCTTCCTCCGCCTCTGGAGGAACGTTGGCACCTGCCGCCCAGCAAACATGGGATATACCACCAACACCACCACCTGCGTCACCAAGCATCTCAACCATGTCACACGGCAGCGTTCAGCTCTCCATCTCACAAACATTTGAGAGAAAGCGTAAATTCCCACCTAGCCACCCTCGATCCCTGGCCCTGAATGCCAGCATTTCTAAACTACTGGCCTATGAAATGCTGTCATTTAGGCTGGTGGACACAGACAGCTTCAAACAGCTCATGTCGCTTGCTGTCCCACAGTATGTTGTTCCCAGCCGCCACTACTTCTCCAAGAGAGCCGTGCCTTCCCTGCACAACCAAGTGTCCGATAAAATCAAGTGTGCACTGCGCAACGCCATCTGTGGCAAGGTCCACCTAACCACAGATACGTGGACCAGTAAGCACGGCCAGGGACGCTGTATCTCCCTAACTGCACACTGGGTAAATGTAGTGGCGGCTGGGCCCCAGGCGGAGAGCTGTTTGGCGCACGTCCTTCCGCCGCCAAGGATCGCAGGGCAACATTCTTTGCCTCCTGTCTCCTCCTCCTCCTACTCAGCTTCCTCCTCCTCTTCTTCCACCTGCTCATCCAGTCAGCCACACACCTTCACCACCAACTTCAGCACAGCCCGGGGTAAACGTCAGCAGGCCGTTCTGAAACTCATATGTTTGGGGGACAGGCCCCACACCGCACAGGAGTTGTGGCGGGGTATAGAACAACAGACCGACGAGTGGTTGCTGCCGGTGAGCCTCAAGCCTGGCCTGGTGGTGTGCGATAATGGGCGAAATCTCGTTGCAGCTCTGGGACTAGCCGGTTTGATGCACATCCCTTGCCTGGCGCATGTGCTGAATTTGGTGGTGCAGAAGTTCATTTGCAACTACCCCGACATGTCAGAGCTGCTGCATAAAGTGCGGGCCGTCTGTTCGCGCTTCCGGCGTTCACACCCTGCCGCTGCTCGCCTGTCTGCTCTACAGCGTAACTTCGGCCTTCCCGCTCACCGCCTCACATGCGACGTGCCCACCAGGTGGAACTCCACCTTGCACATGCTAGACAGACTGTGCGAGCAGCAGCAGGCCATAGTGGAGTTTCAGCTGCAGCACGCACGGGTCAGTCGCACTGCGGAACAGCACCACTTCACCACCAATGACTGGGCCTCCATGCGAGACCTGTGTGCCCTGTTGTGCTGTTTCGAGTACTCCACCAACATGGCCAGTGGCGATGACGCCATTATCAGCGTTACAATACCACTTCTATGTCTCCTTGAGAAAACACTTAGGGCGATGATGGAAGAGGAGGTGGCCCAGGAGGAAGAGGAGGAAGAGGGGTCATTTTTAGCACTTTCAGGCCAGTCTCTTCGAAGTGACTCAGAGGGAGGTTTTTTGCAACAGCAGAGGCCAGGTACAAATGTGGCCAGACAGGGCCCACTACTGGAGGACGAGGAGGACGAGGAGGAGGAGGAGGAGGATGAGGATGAAGCATGTTCACAGCGGGGTGGCACCCAAAGCAGCTCGGGCCCATCACAGGTGCGTGGCTGGGGGGAAACACAGGACGATGACGATACGCCTCCCACAGAGGACAGCTTGTCCTTTCCTCTGGGCAGCCTGGCACACATGAGCGACTACATGCTGCAGTGCCTGCGCAACGACAGCATTTTAACGTGTGCGGACTACTGGGTTGCCACCCTGCTGGATCCCCGGTACAAAGACAATGTGCCAACCTTACTTCCTACACTGGAGCGTGATAGGAAGATGCGCGAGTACAAGCGCACGTTGGTAGACGCGCTACTCAGAGCATTCCCAAATGTCACAGGGGAACCAGTGGAAGCCCAAGGCGAAGGCAGAGGAGGAGCAAGAGGTCGCCAACGCAGCTGTGTCACGGCCAGCTCCTCTGAGGGCAGGGTTAGCATGGCAGAGATGTGGAAAAGTTTTGTCACCACGCCACAGCTAACTGCACCAACACCTGATATGGAACGTGTTAGCAGGAGGCAACATTTCACTAACATGGTGGAACAGTACCTGTGCACACCCCTCCACGTACTGACTGATGGTTCGGCCCCATTCAACTTCTGGGTCTCCAAATTGTCCTCGTGGCCAGAGCTAGCCTTTTATGCCTTGGAGGTGCTGGCCTGCCTGGCGGCCAGCGTTTTGTCTGAACGTGTATTCAGCACGGCAGGGGGCGTCATTACAGACAAACGCAGCCGCCTGTCTACAGCCAATGTGGACAAGCTGACGTTCATAAAAATGAACCAGGCATGGATCCCACAGGACCTGTCCATCCCTTGTGCAGATTAGACATTAACTACCTCCCCTTAACCATATATTATTGTACTCCAGGGCACTTCCTCATTCAATCCTATTTTTATTTTCATTTTACCATTATATTGCGGGGCAACCCAAAGTTGAATGAACCTCTCCTCTGTCTGGGTGCCGGGGCCTAAATATGTGACAGTGGCCTGTTCCAGTGGTGGGTGACGTGAAGCCTGATTCTCTGCTATAACATGAAGACTGATTCTGTGCTGACATGAAGCCAGATTCTCTGTTACGGGACCTCTCTCCTCTGCCTGGCTGCCTGGGCCTAAATATGTGACAGTGGCCTGTTACAGTGGTGGGTGACGTGAAGCCTGATTCTCTGCTATGACATGAAGACTGATTCTGTGCTGACATGAAGCCAGATTCTCTGTTACAGGACCTCTCTCCTCTGTCTGGGTGCCAGGGCCTAAATGTGTGACAGTGGCCTGTTCCAGTGGTGGGTGACGTGAAGCCTGATTCTCTGCTATGACATGAAGACTGATTCTGTGCTGACATGAAGCCAGATTCTCTGTTACGGGACCTCTCTCCTCTGTCTGGGTGCCAGGGCCTAAATGTGTGACAGTGGCCTCTTCCAGTGGTGGGTGATGTGAAGCCTGATTCTCTGCTATGACATGAAGACTGATTCTGTGCTGACATGAAGCCAGATTCTCTGTTACGGGACCTCTCTCCTCTGTCTGGGTGCCGGGGCCTAAATATGTGACAGTGGCCTGTTCCAGTGGTGGGTGACGTGAAGCCTGATTCTCTGCTATGACATGAAGACTGATTCTGTGCTGACATGAAGCCAGATTCTCTGTTACGGGACCTCTCTCCTCTGTCTGGGTGCCAGGGCCTAAATGTGTGACAGTGGCCTCTTCCAGTGGTGGGTGACGTGAAGCTTGATTCTCTGCTATGACATGAAGACTGATTCTGTGCTGACATGAAGCCAGATTCTCTGTTACGGGACCTCTCTCCTCTGTCTGGGTGCCGGGGCCTAAATATGTGACAGTGGCCTGTTCCAGTGGTGGGTGACGTGAAGCCTGATTCTCTGCTATGACATGAAGACTGATTCTGTGCTGACATGAAGCCAGATTCTCTGTTACGGGACCTCTCTCCTCTGTCTGGGTGCTGGGGCCTAAATGTGTGACAGTGGCCTCTTCCAGTGGTGGGTGACGTGAAGCCTGATTCTCTGCTATGACATGAAGACTGATTCTGTGCTGACATGAAGCCAGATTCTCTGTTACGGGACCTCTCTCCTCTGTCTGGGTGCCGGGGCCTAAATATGTGACAGTGGCCTGTTCCAGTGGTGGGTGACGTGAAGCCTGATTCTCTGCTATAACATAAGGACTGATTCTGTGCTGACATGAAGCCAGATTCTCTGTTACGGGACCTCTCTCCTCTGCCTGGCTGCCTGGGCCTAAATATGTGACAGTGGCCTGTTCCAGTGGTGGGTGACGTGAAGCCTGATTCTCTGCTATGACATGAAGACTGATTCTGTGCTGACATGAAGCCAGATTCTCTGTTACGGGACCTCTCTCCTCTGTCTGGGTGCCAGGGCCTAAATGTGTGACAGTGGCCTGTTCCAGTGGTGGGTGACGTGAAGCCTGATTCTCTGCTATGACATGAAGACTGATTCTGTGCTGACATGAAGTCAGATTCTCTGTTACGGGACCTCTCTCCTCTGTCTGGGTGCCGGGGCCTAAATATGTGACAGTGGCCTGTTCCAGTGGTGGGTGACGTGAAGCCTGATTCTCTGCTATGACATGAAGACTGATTCTCTGCTGACATGAAGCCAGATTCTCTGCTATGGCATGAAGAGACTGATTCTCTGCTGACATGAAGCCAGATTCTCTGCTATGGGACCTCTGTCCAATTGATATTGGTTAATTTTTATTTTTTTTATTTTTATTTTAATTCATTTCCCTATCCACATTTGTTTGCAGGGGATTTACCTACATGTTGCTGCCTTTTGCAGCCCTCTAGCTCTTTCCTGGGCTGTTTTACAGCCTTTTTAGTGCCGAAAAGTTCGGGTACCCATTGACTTCAATGGGGTACGGGTTCGGGACGAAGTTCGGGTCGGGTTCGGATCCCGAACCCGAACATTTCCGGGAAGTTCGGCCGAACTTCTCGAACCCGAACATCCAGGTGTTCACTCAACTCTAATAGCAACCCATTCTTTCATAATCACTTCTTGGAGTTTGTCAGAATTAGTGGGTTTTTGTTTGTCCACCCGCCTCTTGAGGATTGACCACAAGTTCTCAATGGGATTAAGATCTGGGGAGTTTCCAGGCCATGGACCCAAAATATCAACGTTTTGGTCCCCGAGCCACTTAGTTATCACTTTTGCCTTATGGCACGGTGCTCCATCGTGCTGGAAAACGCATTGTTCTTCACTAAACTGTTGTTGGATTGTTGGAAGAAGTTGCTGTTGGAGGGTGTTTTGGTACCATTCTTTATTCATGGCTGTGTTTTTGGGCAAAATTGTGAGTGAGCCCACTCCCTTGGATGAGAAGCAACCCCACACATGAATGGTCTCAGGATGCTTTACTGTTGGAATGACACAGGACTGATGGTAGCGCTCACCTTTTCTTCTCCGGACAAGCCTTTTTCCAGATGCCCCAAACAATCGGAAAGAGGCTTCATCGGAGAATATGACTTTGCCCCAGTCCTCAGCAGTCCATTCACCATACTTTCTGCAGGAGATCAATCTGTCCCTGATGTTTTTTTTGGAGAGAAGTGGCTTCTTTGCTGGCCTTCTTGACACCAGGCCATCTTCCAAAAGTCTTCGTCTCACTGTGCGTGCAGATGCGCTCACACCTGCCTGCTGCCATTCCTGAGCAAGCTCTGCACTGGTGGCACTCCGATCCCGCAGCTGAATCCTCTTTAGTAGACGATCCTGCCGCTTGCTGGACTTTCTTGGACGCCCTGAAGCCTTTTTAACAAGAATTGAACCTTTTTCCTTGAAGTTCTTGATGATCCTATAAATTGCTGATTGAGGTGCAATCTTAGTAGCCACAATATCCTTGCCTGTGAAGCCATTTTTATGCAACGCAATGATGGCTGCACACGCTTCTTTGCAGGTCACCATGGTTAACATGTCAAGTCTGCCATTTTAACCCAATCAGCCTGACATAATGATCTCCAGCCTTGTGCTCGTCAACATTCTCACCTGAGTTAACAAGACGATTACTGAAATGATCTCAGCAGGTCCTTTAATGACAGCAATGAAATGCAGTGGAAATTTTTTTGGGGAATTAAGTTAATTTTCATGGCAAAGAAGGACTATGCAATTCATCTGTTCACTCTTCATAACATTCTGGAGTATATGCAAATTGCTATTATAAAAACTTAAGCAGCAACTTTTCTAATTTCCAATATTTATGTAATTCTCAAAACTTTTGGCCATGACTGTAGATTAACCTAATCTGGCTGTGGACAGACAGCACAGTAACAGATTAACAATGAATTTGAAGCATTTGAACAAGATAAACACAGTGATATATTAGACTGCCATTTAAAACTGAGGCCCAGTAATTCTGTGTATAAACGAACTAATTAACTGGGAATGTGGCAGCAGTTGAACAAGATGTACACGGCGATATATTAGACCGCACTTTAATACTTAAAAACAGTAAGGCCTCTTTCACACGGGCGAGTTTTCCACGCGGGTGCAATGCGTGAGGTGAACACATTGCACCTGCACTGAATCCAGACCCATTGATTTCTATGGGGCTGTGCACATGAGCGGTGATTTTCACGCATCACTTGTGCGTTTCGTGAAAATCACAGCATGCTCTATATTGTGCGTTTTTCACGCAACGCAGGCCCCATAGAAGTGAATGGGGCTGCGTGAAAATTGCAAGCATCCGCAAGCAAGTGCGGATGTGGTGTGCGATTTTCACGCATGGTTGCTAGGTGACGATCGGGATGGGGACCTGATCTTTATTATTTTCCCTTATAACATGGTTATAAGGGAAAAAAATTGCATTCCTAATACAGAATGCTTAGTAAAATAGGGATGGAGGGGTTAAAAAAAAAAAAAAATTAAACTCACCTCATCCACTTGTTCGCGCAGCCCAGCTTCTCTTCTTTTTTCTTCTTTGATCACCTGGGAGGAAAAGGACCTTTGGTGACGTCACTGCGCTCATCACATGATCCATCACATGATCCATCACCATGTGATGAGCGCAGTGACGTCACCAAAGGTCCTTTTCCTCCCAGGTCATCAAAGAAGAAGAAAGAAGAGAAGCCGGGCTGCACGAACAAGTGGATGAGGTGAGTCAAATTATATATATTTTTTTTAACCTCTCCATCCCTATTTTACAAAGCATTCTGGTAAAATAATAAAATCTTCTCTTTGAAGAAGTCTGGGTTCAGGTCCGGGTACCAAACATGCCGATTTTTCTCACGCGCATGAAAAACGCATTAAAACGCTTTGCACTCGCGCAGAAAAATCAAGCATTTTCCCGAGACGCACCCGCATCCTATCCGCCCCTCACACGCGATGCCCGTGTGAAAGCAGCCTAAGTCTATCTATAAAGTAACTGATTAACTATGAATATGGCCACAGTTGAACAAGATGCACACGCGATATATTAGACCGCCCTTTAATACTGAAGCACAGTAATTCTATGTATAAACTAACTTTGTGGGGGGGGGGGGGGACTTATAGGGCTAAAACATAAGGTATGTATGCTGTTAAAAGGCACAGATTATTATTATTATTATTTTTTTTTTCACAATTTACCATCAACACAGGATCCATGAGTACATACATGATGCAAGCTACTTTTTTCTGTCCTGTTTAAGAACATGATTCTGTTGTTTTTGTATATTAGAATATTAGAAGTCATTGGTGACAGGATTGACCATTTTGTCTAATCTTGAGGAAAAAACACAGTGGTGCAGATTTACTCATGCTCCAGATGGTCTAGATGTAGGGTGCCTAGACATGCACCAGATATATCCTGGTGACTCATGCTAGATGATAAATTTGGTGAATGGTTAGACATATTTGTCTAACTCTATACCAAATATTGGTTGGCGTAGTTTGTGACCGAATTTTATACCAGAATTATAGCGCAATTTTGAACCAAAATGGTGCATATTATTTTCTGTTAAGCCACACCACCTTAATTGCAAGGACAGTGGATATTTTAAAAAATTATCAATTTATGTCTTAGTCTAGGTGCACCTTGATTAGTAAATATGGTTGAGTACCTTTGAACAGGATGCAAAAATGTTATACGAACTTAGCCTGACTTCTTTCACAAGCTTGGTGTTCACCTTTTGCAGAACTGCTGAAAAACTTAAAGAAGCATACCCACAAAAATGTTATTCTCTGACCTGTTAGAAAGGTGCATGATGTAAACTGTAGTGAAGCTAATCTTACGAGTGACTGTATTTGTGAGGTATAACCTCCCCTATGTTTCTCAGCTGTGTCATGTGAGGAACATAGGGGAGGTATAACCTCCCCTATGTTCCTCAGCTGTGTCATGTGACCAACACTGTGACTCTTTAAATAACACAGGATCTTATGTGTGGACAGGAAGCCCATTTATGTATTCCTATGGGAGCCTTAATGTCAGTAGGAATGGACAGAGAAGTAACTGATTTCTTGTACTGTGTCAGTTGTAAATCAGTGTTGGTCACATAACAGCTCAGGATCAGTTGGGAGGTTATAACTCGAATACAGTCACTGGTAAAAAGATTGCCTTCATGCAGATTACATCATGTACCTTTCTAACAGGGAGTGCTACTTTAAGTAGGGATAGGGAACAGTAGGTAATACATTTATATGGCTGGCTTTGCTTTTAATTACCGTGAAAAAATGAAATTTGAAGTGCCGCTTCCTCAAGTGCACCTGGGTTAAGCCTACAGGCTGCAGTGTTTCAAGGTCAATGTATAAGCTGCTCCACAGCCCTTCCCCTCTGCTGTGAGTGACAACTGTAGCTTCCACACCAAGAGAAGGCTACAGTTGTCACCCAGAACAGGAGGTAGTGGCTATAGAAATGGTCATATATTGATCACTGAAGCACTGTGGCCTGCGGGCCCACCACTTGTGCGAGCACAGACTGTGGGATTCAAATAACATTTTTTCAGCACTATGGTGATTAAAAACAGGGACATGGTTATATATTACCTCCTGTCCCCTGCCTTTTAGGAACTCATAGAAATTTTGAGAGGGGGGAACCCACTCCATGAGATAGCAGGTGTAGTTGAGGAATGGCAGTAGTCAGTAGAGTTCAAATACAAGCAGACTTTATAGAAGTGCATAAACATGGCGTTTTTAATTTACTCCAGGATCACAGGGCACAGTACATAAAACATGATGTTACAGTTAGGCAGCTGCTGATGGCGGCATTCCAAAGTTTTATTCCTCAGACTAGTGGACTGCTGAGCTTCTATATACTGTGAGATAGTGACAGATCTCACAGAGGTGAGAGGCAAGGAAGGGGTGGATAGTGCGGTCCACACCCCTATTCCACCACAGGTGAGACGAGCTGGAGGTGCTCGGGCTGGCATAAAGCACCTCCCAGGGTGTAAGTCTAGGGGAAGGAGATTCATTGTGCAACAGGGTCCTGCTGGAGGCTCTGTATTAGTGGTCTCAGCCGGACTGGCTGAGGGACCACGGGGCTAGGTGCTAGCCGGACATTGGGGGATGCCGTGACGCCTGGGCGCAAGGGTCACGAGGCCGGAGTCGGAGGGACTACTGGGCCACACTCCCCCCATAAAGGTACTGGATGTGAAACTGGATATGAACAGGGCTCTGTACAGCCAGACGGCTGTGGGACACTGGGCTGGAAAAGCCACTTGTAATTACCATGTGCGAACGGTGCTTTAAGTAAGGTAGGAAGATACCTTGTTTAGTTAGAGCCCAGCCAGGCAGGTGTTTATTTTGTATGATTTATGTTTGTTTTGCTGAGGTGGCAAATAAAAGCGATGTTTGGACCTTAAACATGGTGTCTGGCGAAGATACTTGTGTGAATGACCCCCCGAGAAGAGCTAACCCCCCACAATACATACAGGTTCAGGTGGGATCAGCTGCTTCAGTTCAGTGGCAAGACTCTCCACACCTATGTCTCGGACATGCTCACTCTGTCCTCTGTTCTGCTTTACTCCATAGGGGTGCATAAGCATGGCAATTATAATTCACTCCAGGATCAGAATGCACAGTACATAAAACATTTACAGCTCAGTGACCATTGATGGTGGCATTCCACAGTTTTACTTCTCAGAGTAGTTGTCCACTGGACTGCTGTATACATACAGGTTCAGATGGGACCAACTGCTTCGGCTCAGTGCCAAAACTCTCTGCACTGCTCTCTTAGGCATGCTCACTCTGTCTTCTGCAGTGCTCTCATGGGTAGCAATTTCCTGACACCCTTCACCGGGCTTTTTTACAATGGCGAGCCATCTTTCGTGTAGAAAGCCAAGGGCCAGGCTGCAGATTAAATGAGTTTTCCAGGATTTTTTTACTGATGATCTACCCTCTGAATAGGTCATCAGTATCTGATCGGTGGGGGTCTGAAACCCAGGACCCCGCTGATCAGCTGACTATCTTCTCGTGGCTTTCAAACACAGCACAGTACACTATATGGCTGTTGTGCTTGGTATCGCAGCACAGCCCCATTTACATTAAAAGCTGGAAAAGCTGAGAAAAGGCTCGCCTTCTCAAACAGCTGATTGGCGGGGTTCCTGGAAGTCGCCCCCACCGATCAGATACTGATGATCTATCCTGAGAATAGGTCATCAGTAGGATAATCTCGGAAAACCCCTTTAATGATGAACTTACAGATTCTTTTTTATTATCAAGAAGCACTAGACAGGGATGTCCTCTATCACCCCTTCTATTTGCTTTGTTTATAGAACCCCTGGCTATTAAGATTGGGTCAGATACCTCTTTTGATAAAATATCAATTGTATGCAAATGAGAAATTACATTTTTTAAAATAATTTGGATAAAAGGTAGTTTAGATTGTTAAGGAATTCAGCAGTTTTTTCAGGACTGAGTATTAATTGGGCCAAAACCAGCTTCTTGTCCATGGACCAGGACAGGGATAACTTCATTGTGGAAAATATGATACATATTAGTAAGAAGCTGGTGGATTATGTACCATTTAATATATATAAACTGCCCCTTGTTAATAAACCTAGCAAACAAGTTAATGTATGGATTAAACTGCCTATATCTAAGGCTCAGAGGATTGCATTGGTTAAAATGGCTATTCTTCCCCAATTTATTTTTCATTTCAGTGTTGTCTGGTTTGGATTCATGACCATATATTTAAGACTTTTAATTAATTGCAGCATTAATAAATGAGTTAATATGGGGCAGAAAAAGGATGAGGCTGAAGTTTGACCTTCTTAAAGGGGTTGTCCTACAAAAAATATTCTACAGTTTTCAAACCAGCGCCTAGATCTGAATACTTTTGTGATTATATGTAATCAAAAATTCTGTATAGCCACTGAGTTATTCAATAACATGTATCTGTATAGCGCCACCTGCTGTTTGTTTCTTTTCTTATTTCTTTGTCCTGCTCACTGAGATGGCCGCACATGCTCAGTTTCATCCTTCAACTGACTCCTGAGCTGTGATAGGCAGAGCATGGACACACCCCCTTAGCTGCATCAGAAAAGACACTCCCCTTAGATGCAGCAGAGAAGACACTCCCCTTGAGCTGCCTGCTTGATATAAATCTAGCAGAGCAATGAATGGGGAGATCTCTGCATCCATGTGAGGTACAGGGCAGTTTCTAGCTTTGTTAGGGCTCATTCAGACGGCCGTATGCTGTCCGCAAAAATGAGGATCCGTTTTTTTTGCGGATTAGATGCTGTCCCATTCATTTCTATGGGGCCCTTTTCTTCCATTGCATAGCTCAGCAAAAAAAAATGAAACATGTCCTATACTTGACAGTGAAAATCAGGACACGGCCCTATTGAAGTCTATGGATCAGCAAAAAAACTGAATGCAATCGTTTTTTTGCGGACATGCTGAACTGTCCGCAAAAAAAACAATACGCATTTTTGCGGACAGCATACGGCCGTCTGAATGAGCCCTTAGTAAGAGATTGTCATGTAGTATATGATGTCTGATTTTAATTTTTTACATTAATCATGGGATAAACCTTTAATATCTAAAGAGATGGGGCGGTGTCTATCTGTACCTAACATAAAATACTACTTTGTGGCCTCTCAGATGCAGTATCTGGTTAGATGGGATGAATACTTATTTATATATTATTGGGTGTTTGTTATGTTCAAAGGATACCAGAGTGACTTCTAGTTTGGTTAATTACATACACTCACCTAAAGAATTATTAGGAACACCATACTAATACGGTGTTGGACCCCTTTTTGCCTTCAGAACTGCCTTAATTCTACGTGGCATTGATTCAACAAGATGCTGATAGCATTCTTTAGAAATGTTGGCCCATATTGATAGGATAGCATCTTGCAGTTGATGGAGATTTGAGGGATGCACATCCAGGGCACGAAGCTCCCGTTCCACCACATCCCAAAGATGCCCTATTGGGTTGAGATCTGGTGACTGTGGGGGCCATTTTAGTACAGTGAACTCATTGTCATGTTCAAGAAACCAATTTGAAATGATTCGAGCTTTGTGACATGGTGCATTATCCTGCTGGAAGTAGCCATCAGAGGATGGGTACATGGTGGTCATGAAGGGATGGACATGGTCAGAAACAATGCTCGTGGCATTTAGCCCGTGGCATTTAAACGATGCCCAATTGGCACTAAGGGGCCTAAAGTGTGCCCAGAAAACATGTTCTCATTCTGTATACGCCAAATTCGGACTCTACCATTTAAATGTCTCAACAGAAATCGAGACTCATCAGACCAGGCAACATTTTTCCAGTCTTCAACAGTCCAATTTTGGTGAGCTTGTGCAAATTGTAGCCTCTTTTTCCTATTTGTAGTGGAGATGAGTGGTACCCGGTGGGGTCTTCTGCTGTTGTAGCCCATCCGCCTCAAGGTTGTGCGTGTTGTGGCTTCACAAATGCTTTGCTGCATACCTCGGTTGTAATGAGTGGTTATTTCAGTCAACGTTGCTCTTCTATCAGCTTGAATCAGTCGGCCCATTCTCCTCTGACCTCTAGCATCCACAAGGCATTTTTGCCCACAGGACTGCCGCATACTGGATGTTTTTCCCTTTTCACACCATTCTTTGTAAACCATAAAAATGGTTGTGCGTGAAAATCCCAGTAACTGAGCAGATTGTGAAATACTCAGACCGGTCCGTCTGGCACCAACAACCATGCCACGCTCAAAATTGCTTAAATCACCTTTCTTTCCCATTCTGACATTCAGTTTGGAGTTCTGGAGATTATCTTAACCAGGACCACACCCCTAAATGCATTGAAGCAGCTGCCATGTGATTGGTTGACTAGATAATTGCATTAATGAGAAATAGAACAGGTGTTCCTAATAATTCTTTAGGTGAGTGTATATCATAATATAAATGGCTCTCATTGTGTCACTTGTCTGACAAAATGTGGTGCTGGATTAAGATGTTCTTTGGGATAAGTAAGGCTACAATATATTCTCCTTTATGTCGCAATTACTATATGGATGATTTTCTGAAGATTAGTCATCATAATACAGTAGATAGAGAAGATATAACATTGTTAATATCTCTCAGCTATTTGAAGGGGGGAAATCAGGGTTTTTTGGGCTCTCCAGCAAGAGTATAATCTGCCTGATTATTTTTGTTTTATTTTTATCAAATGTATCATGCCTATATACGAGTGACAAAGATTGGTTTCGACCTACCAATTTTAAGGTGGTGACAAAGCGGAATTCAATTCAGTCTAAGAGAAAGGCTATCTCAAAATGTTCTGAAATCATTATCACCAAGCATTCAGAAAAATTTCATTTTCCGAGTCTGAATACATAGTCTAAGGAGATAGAAGGTCTAGAAGACAATTTATGGGATGGTATACTGCGTGATATATCATGTGTATTGAGGAGTGGTAACAATAGTCTAATCCAGTTTAGTATAGTTCAACAACTTTATTATTCCTGTTAAGGAAAATTGGGAAGTGGGACAACTCAAACTGTCCAAGGTGCTCATTTTCTTGGGCATCCTCTTTTGATAATATTTGGTTATGTCCAGTTATTCAAAATTACTTGTTACAGGTTTTTGATTTGATTAACCACTTCACATCTGGGCCATTTCTCCCTTCCTGACAGAGCCGTGTTTTGCAAATCTGACCAGTGTCACTTTATGTGGTAATAACTTTAAAAAGTTTTTACTTATCCAGGCCATTCTGAGATTGTTTTCTCGTCACATATTGTATTTCATGACAGTGGTAAAATTGAGAAAGGTAAAAGACCAGCACTCCCAGGTTGCTGATGGTTGAAGCTTTATTGGTCACTTTTCAAGCATCAGTGACGCGTTTCGGCACGTATAATGCCTTTCTCAAACTGTGAATAAGTGGCAATAACATACAGAGTGACAAACTAGTTTAAATAGCCCGCCCTGTATCACGTGGTTCTGATGTCATGTTGTCATAGCAACCGTGTAAGCACCAGAGAACTCACGGGGTCGGTTATGCATAATGAAGATCAGTTGTTGCAGGTGGTAAGTATCTTATTTGCCGTACTTCAAATGCACTGTGAAAACATATTTAAAAACATAATGAACATCTATGTAGAGTTCACAAGAAGCTATTGAATGCATATTCTCTATTGAGTCCTTTAGTTTCCAAGGTCTCAAGACGATGGATCCAGTATGCTTCTCTTCTCATCAACATTTCAGTCCTATTTCCTCCTCGACGGGGCAACGGTATTTCTTCTATAATTTGGAATCGCAGTTGTGCAATATTATGCTTGTGCGTATGAAAGTGGTATTGCCTTTTTGTATGGTGGATTTATGCTTACTGAAGCGATCTTTCATACGCATCGTTGTTTCCCCCACATAAGAAAGGCCGCAAGGGCACTTGAGGATATAAATAATGAACTTGCTGTCACATGTAAAATGGCCACATGTTGGGATCCGTTCACCTGTATGTGGATGAGACTATGGCGATCGATTATGGCGGTGACCTGCTCTCCTGATGTTGGTTTTCTTGGACGGCGGCATCTTCCTAAAAAAAAGACGTCGGATGGCCAGTTGTAGAGTCGCTCCCAGATCCAGATTATACGGTTCCAGTCCTGCGGCCGGGTTGTCTTTGTTGCGGAATCGCTACACCCGATTTGTCTTGCCATTTGTAAATCCGGTTCGTTAAGTAATCCTCAGAGTCCCTTATATAGTTAATCCTCTTAGTAGTTTGGATATTATTCCTCAGGTCTATGCACTGTTTGTCGATCTTTTCTTTGAGGACCTTTAAATAATCCAGTTTCAGACAGTCTCCCAATTGACATTCAGCAGCCACAATATTGTTTTCACAATCTGTGATTGCCTTTGTGAGATGTTCTATAGTTGGTGATAAGGTGATAAGGTCCAAAGAGCATTTATTTAAGATGCTCGCAAAGCGTGTGCAGTACTCGAGGTTATCTCCAAACAATGTCGGTCTGAGGTTGACGCACAAACAGCGTGGGATTCGTTGTGCGCGGTGATACTCAGCCAGTGTTGCCGCGTGTAATGCAAGAGAAGCAAGGTGTTTATTTTCCTTCTTCAGGTTTCTGCTCCTAAATTCACTGGGCGGGACCTTCAGGAAATCTGTTGAAGAGGGGATCTGTGCCACGATGTTACGTGCTTGATCTTCATTATAGCTGAAAGTACTCATTGAAAAACTAAAAATGCCAAGTTTCCACACGTGCACGAACCAATAACCAGAGGTATATGTTGTCCAAATCAGTCGGCAAGTTCATTATTTATATCCTCAAGTGCCCCTGCGGCCTTGCCTATGTGGGAGAAACAACGATGCGTATGAAAGATTGCTTCAGTAAGCATAAATCCACCACACGAAAAGGCAATACACTTTTCCCGATTCCATACCACTTTCATACGCACAAGCATAATATTGCACAACTGCGATTCCAAATTATAGAAGAAATACCGTTGCCCCGTCGAGGAGGAAATAGGACTGAAATGTTGATGAGAAGAGAAGCATACTGGATCCATCGTCTTGAGAGCCTGGAAACTAAAGGACTCAATAGAGAATATGCATTCAATAGCTTCTTGTGAACTGTACATAGATGCTAATTATGTTTTTAAATGTTTTCACAGTGCATTTGAAGTACGGCGAATAAGATACTTACCACCTGCAACAGCTGATCTTCATTATGATTCACCGTGAGTTCTCTGTTGCGTACACGGTTGCTATGACAACATGACGTCAGAACCACATGATACAGGGCTGGCTATTTAAACTAGTTTGTCACTCTGTATGTTATTGCCACTTATTCACAGTTTGAGAAAGGCACTATACGTGCCGAAACGCGTCACTGATGCTTGAAAAGTGACCAATAAAGCTTCAACTATCAGCAACCTGATTTCAATTTCTCTACTTTTAGAATAAATAGTAATACCTCCAAAAATAGTTATTACTTTACATTCTCCATATGTCTACTTCATGTTTGGATCATTTTGTGAATGTCATTTTATTTTTTGGAGACGTTAGAAGACTTCGAATTTTAGAAGCAAATCTTGAAATTTTTCAGAAAATTTCCAAAACCCACTTTTTAAGGACCAGTTCAGGTCTGAAGTCACTTTGTGGTGCTTACATAATAGAAACCACCCAAAAAGGACCCCATTTTAGAAACTACACCCTTCAAGATATTCAAAACTGATTTTACAAACTTTGTTAACCCTTTAGGTGTTCCACAAGAATTAATGGAAAATGGAGATGAAATTTCAGAATTTCCTTTTTTTGGCAGATTTTCTATTTTAATCATTTTTTTCCGCTAACAAAGCAAGGGTTAACAGTCAAGCAAAACGCTATATTTATTGCCCTGATTCTGTAGTTTACAGAAACACCCCATATGTGGTCGTAAACTGCTGTACGGCCACACAGCAGGGTGAAAAAGGAAAGGAACGCCATATGGTTTTTGGAAGGCAGATTTTGCTGGACTGGTTTTTTGACACCATGTCCCATTTGAAGCCACCCTGATGCACCCCTAGAGTAAAAACTCCAAAAAGGTGACCCATTTTGGAAAATACACCCCTCAAGGTATTCAAAACTGATTTTACAAACTTTGGTAACCCTTTAGGTGTTCCACACGAGTTAATGGAATATGGAGATAACATTTTAGAATTTCAATTTTTTGGCAAATGTTCCATTTTTTCCAGTAAAAAATCAAGGGTTAACAGCCAATCAAAACTCAATATTTATTGCCCTGATTCTGTAGTTTACAGAAACACCCCATATGTGGTCATAAACTGCTGTACAGGCACGCGGCAGGGCACAGAAGGAAAGGAGCGCCATGTGGTTTTTGGAAGGCAGATTTTGCTGTTTTTTTGACACCATGTCACCATGTCACATTTGAAGACCCCCTGATGCACCACTAGAGTAGAAACTCCCAAAAAGTGACCCCATTTTGGAAACTACGGGATAAGGTGGCAGTTTTGTTGGTACTATTTTAGGATACATATGATTTTTGTTTGCTCTATATTACACTTTTTGTGAGGCAAGGTAACAAAAAATAGCTGTTTTGGCACCGTTTTTATTTTTGGTTATTTACAATGTTCATCTGACAGGTTAGATTATGTGCTGTTTTTATAGAGCAGGTTGTTACGGACCTGACAATACCGAATATGACTACTGTTTTCAGTTGTTTGTTTCCGTTTTACATAATAAAGCATTTTAAATTTTTTTAATTTTTTTTTAGTTTCTCCACATTCTGAAAGCCATAGGGTTTTTTTGTTTTTTGGGCAATTGTCTTATGTAGGGGCTTTTTTTTCAGTATGAGATGACGGTTTGATTGGTACTATTTTAGGATGCATATGACTTTTTGATCGCTTGGTATTACACTGTTTGTTATGTAAGGTGACAAATGGCTTTTTTTTACACCGTTTCTTTTTATTTTTATGGTGTTTATGGGACAGGGTGGATTATGTGATATATTGATAGAGCCGGCCGTCACGGATGTGGCAATACCAAATATGCCTATTTTATTCATTTTTTCCTATTTTTAATATTTGTTTTTTAATTACTTAATTGGGGGATTTTTTTTTACATGTGAAACTTTTTTTATTTTTATAAAACACTTTTTTTTTTATTTTTTATTATTTTACACTTTGTGTCCCCCATGAGGTCATACAAGACTGTATAGCACAGAGGTCTGTGAAAGATGTCTCTGAATGGACGTTCCAGAACTTCCATTCAGAGTTAAACATCCACCCATAGGATGTTTATATCCTATGGGTGGATGTGAAGTAGTAGATTTATTACCTATATAACTTTAAATCCTCAAACTGTCATATCTGGATGTATATTTGACAACTCATACTAAGGGCTCATGCAATCCACAATTTTTGCAGATCAGATGCAGACCTATTTACTTCAATAGGGCTGCAAAAGATGCAGACAGCACAGTTTGTCCATTCCTCGACACCTGCGAAAAATAGAACATGTCCTATTCTTGTCCATATTATGGACAAGGATAGGACAGTTCTATAGAGAGCCAGACATTCCGTTCTGCATAACGAGGAATGCACAAGGCCGGGATCCGCGTTTTGCGAATCTGCAATGTGCGGACCACAAAAACGCCAACGGACGTCTGCATGAGGCCTAAAAAGAATAAGATCACTTATTGGGGAGGCTCTTGTTCTTGCTCGACTTTTGATAATCCGGACATGGCTCACCAATAAGAGTTCTAATTTCTTTCATCTTCTATCTCTTATAGATTTGATTCAGAGATATGAAGGGCTATATGCTGCTAAATACTGCTCTAGGAAGGGAATTGTATACATTTTTTAATCTCTCTCCCCCCTCTCTTTCTCCCTATTAGGAGTTTCTGTCAAACGCTCCCATGCTGACTTGTGGGTTGGGTTGGGCAATGATTGTGTAATCTTGTTATTTCTTAAAGTAAAAAGAAAATAAAGGTTACAAAAAACAAACAATTGTGGTCCATGCCCGCTCCCCTGGGCAGGCACAAGCGCCACGCTTTTCACCACTTCCCTCCTGTGTCGGCAGACTGGTTCAGCTCACCCCTTGCTACTCACCAGTGGCAGTCTCAGCTGCCAGAATCCTCTGTCCTTCCTGAAGGCCATGGCCTGCACTTCACCAGTGAACGCCTCTAGGCCTGTCACTAAGGCATGTGCACACACACTTTTAGACTGTTAAAGGGCCAGTGCACGTGCACCCTGGTTACGTCCGGCCAATGGCTGGTTACTTGTATCTAGTTAAGGCACCTTCCCTAGGTGGAAGATCCCTGGTCTTTAGTTTTCTAGTTCCTAGTTTAACCAGTGAAGGTATGCTTTCCAATTTGTCTGCCCATGTATCGAAGCTTTGTCTGACTGATTCTGACATTTCACTGCCCGCCCTTACCTTAACTTGTTTACAGTTCTTACCCACAGCCCCGTCCCCATCCAGACATTAGATATGTTTCACAGATATGTACAAACTCTGCCTGCCCTGATCTCGGCTTTTTTTCCTGAGTACAAGTATTGCCTGATCCTTTGGTGCTACGCATCTGTGTCTCTGACCCCCATGGTTCTGCTGCCAACAACACCGGTGCTACTTTAGGAGGAAGCGGCCTGGTTGGTTCCCTGCAATGAAGTCCAGATAGCTGTACAGTGGTTAAAGGGTGAATACCAGGGGACTGCCAGGATAACATCCATAGGTTTAGCCCAAAGCCAAACCAGTTAGTTGGCACAGTGAGTCCGCGCCCACTGTCAACCTGTCACAGCAGATTGCATCTTGGAGAAGGCAAACCCTAAGCTCAGCTCCACCTCCTAGTGGATTTACTACTACAAACTCTAGCCACTCGGAATCCTACCTCTCTGAAGCCACCAATTACAACTAAACAAATTGGAAAACCACCATTTGCATTAGCATCTTTTGTAGTACATTCACATCAGAATAAAATGCAAGTGAAATTCACAAAAGGCTGACATACACCACTTCCCTGAATGCGTCCACCCTAAAAGGAAAATAAGGTACAGTGCAGCATATAACATACCAACTTAGGCAAATTAAATATGCTCAATGTCCATATCCTGTAAAGGGGAAAATACACACATAACATGACAGGCTTAGACTGGCCCTGAGAGAAATGGGTGAATCCCCCTGCGGGTGCCTGAGGAAGGTGGACCTCTAGTCTCCCACTCCCTAGTGGCACATGGCACAAAAGACTGACTGCACTACATACAGATAGGCAACATAGAGCATCTCAACCAGTTTACAGTATGTTTACATTAAAAACTGGGCACATTATTTAGCAAAGTAACTAGTTTATTATTATAGATGCATCAGGTGGTTGAGATGACTTCTAGGTACAGAGATAGGCTAGCTTGTATCCTCTTTCCCTAGGGACCTGGTTTCTTGAAGTCACTGCAGGGCCCCTCTAATTGATCATCATGCAGCATCTTACTGCTACCGCTATGTGAGCAGGTGATATTTTTATGTAACTTTACAGTGGGCCCCTAGAATGAATTTTTCTGGTGGGCCCTAGGAACACTATCCGACACTGTAACAGACGAATCAACCAAACTCACTGTCCAAAATAACAGTTCTGGTAGAGCAGGTGCAGTCAGGTGCATGTGGGCCACCACATGTAGACTCCCTTCAAGCTCCCAAAAAGATCTATTTGTGTTTCCATTTTCGATAAAGCGGTTTACCTGGAACAATAAATGATTCTGATGTTTTTTTTATTTATTTCTTCTTGGTTACCATATGGGTCATAAGTATTTTTCAAGGAAATTAATACTGAGGTTTAAGCTAGTACTCCAAGAGTGTTAGATACTGACCTGGTGGGAAAATCTAGTTAATAAATCTTTACTGGAAGCTAGTGATTACATTTTGTTATTAACACCTTCTTACAAGCAGGATTTCAAATATTCCCCAGTGCTACAACTTTATGGTTTATATCACTGAAGTGTTAAGTTACATGGCCGTTGCTTTATGGGCAGTCCTCAGAGTAGCATTGGGGGTTCTTAAAATTTCTTAAAAAAACAAAATAGTTTTCAAATCCCCACTGCCTAACTTGCTTCACTACAGGGTCTTTAGTGTGAATGGAATCTAATTTATAGTAAAGTCTTTATAGACATCTACTGGCTTTGAGAGGAAGTGCAAGTAGAAATTCTCACAGTTACTCATGAATATTATACATGAAAGCTGGTAACTTTCCAGTCTGTACAGACATACCATAAAACCTAGTTATCCTCACTCCATGAAGTGGTCTGTAGTTTTGGTATTCTTACTTATTATTTTTGGTATTCTTACTTACTTTAGGATCTACGTGTGGAGCATTATGACAAGTTAAATTCCTCAATTATATTTATAAAACATACAACTTCACAACATTTCCCCTGCAAAATGTTTTCCAGGAGAGGACTTTAGATTCAGAGACTTTAGGAGGGGACTACACTGTTGGTTGCTTTTCATTGCACTGCATTATTGTACTTTTTCTTTCTTGTTTCTTTTGTAATCCCTTGTGTTCTAGTATTGACAACCCAGTCTAGTGCACATCTTGTCAAATGTAAGCAGTCCTGGAACAGCCATTTAAGGGGGCATATCTTAGTTCAAACTGTGAGCAAATTATCAGTTTGGAATCGCACATTTGCAGTATGCCAGACCGACAGGGGAATTATATGTGAGGTCACGGTGTGAGCAATAGGTGGGCTGAGGTAAATACAGTTTTGGTTACTCACGGTTACGTCGTCCCTGGGCAGGCTCGCATAAGTGAAGAGCAGAACGGCACAATAATTCTCTGGGGCACACTCTGGTGTAAGGGACACAGGCCAGATGATGATTCGAGGTGCCCTTGATGGTCTGTATTAATGTGCCTATGGCAAAGTCCCTTGTAGTCGTGACGCCAGTACCTTTTGTGGTGGTACAACCATTTATTGTAGTGTTAATTGAGGAACGTTGCTCCTGGTAACCATAACATCAAAGTATAAAACAGTCTCTTTGAGATGGACAGAGGTAAAACTGCAACAGGTCCACTGCTGACAGGTGTAATGTCTGTCTCTCTAACTATTAAATGATATAGGTTTATGTGCTTACTGGTAGAGGACTTTTATGCTGGTCTTTGTTATCCCAGTGCAGGTTAGTGAGGCTGCGGGAGGCTGGTAAATCCTTCACTTTTAAATCCAAAGGTCCTAAGATGCTTGTAGAGATGGCCGTAACCCTTTGGGGGTCTCCTTCTTTAGTATTCTCTGAATTAATATCCTGCTGAATATATGGAGCACTTCAACTCAGGGATCAAGACTCCAGACTGAACTTGTCACGGCGGACAGGATATAAGATACACAGATAACTAAACCAACAAGTTTTCTAGGCGAGAAGCTGGGGATAAGGTCACCTCCTAGCAAATCCCTAACAGCCCTCCCTATTCTGCTTTGCCCACATTCAGACCCTAAAGGTGGGAATAATGTGTCCTCGTGCCTGGACTGAGAATACCCTAGAATCTCTGAGATGGTGAAGGGGAAAAGGGGCAGCCTGCTCCCTCAGAACCAGGAGGGGACAGACGACACTCAAACAGCCTAGACACGCAAACCAAAGAAATCAGAAACCAACTTATCTTATCTGAGCAGGAAAAGCCAATCCTTCACTCCTTGCTTCCACAGCCTGACAGAAGCTATAACCCGCACGGAACACTGGGAGGGGAGTAATTTAAACCAACGACCTCACCCAGTGCACCTGAAGGGAGGCGGATCTAGCACAACTCCAAAACAAAACAAATTACTAGACACGTGCTGCTAATCTGGCAGACCTCCGTACATAGTCTGAGCAGGGCATGACAGTACCCCCCTTCTACGGGTGACCTCCGGACACCCCGGACCAACCTTATCCGGGTGGGATCTGTGAAAAGCCCTCACCAGTCGGCTGGCACTGACATCCAGCGCCGGAACCCACATCCTCTCCTCAGGGTCGTATCCCCTCCAGTGTACCAGGTACTGAAGGGAACCCCGAAGAACTCTAGAGTCAAGAACCCTGGAGATCTCGAACTCTAAATTTCCATCGACCAGAACAGGAGGAGGGGGCAATGGCGATGGTTCCACCGGTTGGAACACATCATGGATCCTCCAAGTCTGCGGAAGATCCAGCCGAAACGCTACTGGATTGATCACCGCAGATATTTTGTACGGACCAATAAATCTTGGACCCAGTTTCCAAGATGGCACTCTCAGTATAATATTTTTAGTGGACAACCACACCAGATCACCCACACACAGGTCCGGAACAGTCACACGTCTCTTGTCAGCCATTCGCTTATACCTCTCACCCATCTTCTCCAAATTCACTTGGATTCTCCGCCAGATAGAAGACAAGGCAGAAGAAAATCTCTCCTCCTCTGGCATCCCAGAGGAACTAGTCCCAGAAAAGGTACCAAACTGACGATGAAAACCGTATGCGCCAAAAAATGGCGACTTACCCGTGGACTCCTGCCTATGATTATTCAAAGCAAACTCTGCTAGGGACAAGAATGAGGACCAGTCCTCCTGATTCTCAGCCACAAAGCACCTCAAGTAGGTCTCCAGGTTTTGATTAGTACGCTCTGTCTGTCCATTCAACTGCGGATGAAAAGCCGAAGAGAACGAAAGTTGAATGCCAAGCCGAGAGCAGAACGCCCTCCAAAACCTGGAGACAAACTGCGTGCCCCTATCAGAAACCACATCCTTTTGACCACTGAGGAAGGAGCGAGTTTAAGCTCCGAAACATGTTTGGGTGAACAAGCATATGAAGACTGAAACTACACTACTGGAGCGCTCCAAGAGGAATTGAACCTAAAGACACTCACGAATATCTATCAAGCGGAACCCCGGCAGCTGGAATAAAGAAGTGATAAGGCGATCCGAACACTGAAGGGGCTTTGCAAACATTGAACAGAGACGCCGCCATAACATGTGGCACGCGACTTTTAAAGCAAGCTGTGACCGGAGGTCCCGAACTAAGAAGGTCAGTCTGCTCTCAGAACAAGAGCGGGACGCCGCACCTGATAACAGCTGAACCGTGAGTAAAACATCTAAATGTGCACCATAAAAACGAGACTGCATCTGAATATCTTTTTTATATAAGAAGAAAAAAAAGAAAAAAGAGACATTCAGTGATTAATCACAGTCACGCTAATAGCGGTATGCTCATAAACAGTTAAAATCAAGAACACTGTTGCTATATTATATAGCTATTTGATCCTCGAACAAATAGTGGAGTACACTACATGGGGATTGTCATATTGAACTATTTGCCACTAATTCCATTTTAAAGGATACTCGTGCATTTTATATTTATTTATTACCAATTGCTGCTTATATTTGCTACTTTCCTCCAATCGCTATTTATCAATTGACATTGCTGTTATTTATGAATTGTCTTATATATTGATATTGCTGCTAGAATATTTATATTAATTATTTGTATCTAATTGTCGTTATTTTGTGGTTTGTATGCCTACTTAACTCTATTTTAATATTTAATAAAATTGCCTTCCATGAGCCCATAAATAGAGTGCCTGCTCATTAATACTTTATTCACAATTTGTTTAGTGTCCCAACTTTTTTGGAATCCGGTTTGTACATGGAGCTTGCATATCTGCTTGCTCCACCACTCCATTCACGCTACCAAGAATCAGGACTTTTTTTTTTCTCTTTCTTATCATCATGCGGTTTAACAAAAGGACAAGCAAAAACAAAATGACCACTTTTCCCACAGTAGTAACATAGTTTATGTAATTTCCTAAAGGCTCTAATACCAGAATGGAAAGATACCTGACCCAGCTGCATGGGTTCCTCCCCTACCCCAGAGTTACCTGTAACATCACCCTGGGCAGCAGTAGAGACAAAACCACTCACAGAAGGGATCCCTTGCGCGGAGGGAGCCTTACACCTCTCTCTAATACGTCTATCTAACCGTACTGCCAAAGACATAGCATTCTCCAAAGAATCTGGGTACTTATGAAAAGCAAGGGCATCTTTCAATCTCTCAGATAACCCTTGACAAAACTGACTATGTAACATGGGGTCATTCCACTCTGACTCTGTAGGCCATCTCGTAAACTCAACGCAGTAAACCTCTGCAGTATGTTCACCCTGTAATAAATTACGCAATTTAGATTCCGCCATCGAGACCCGATCTGGGTCATCGTAAATTAATCCCAGGGCTTTGAAAAATTCTTCCACCGACCAGAGGGTCAGAGAACCGGGCGGCAGAGAAAAGGCCCAGGATTGCGCGTCCCCTTTAAGCAGAGAAATGATTATACCAACCCTCTGACTTTCATCACCTGACGAAGATGGACGCAGCCGAAAATACAACTTGCATGACTCTTTAAAGCGGATAAAGTCATCCGCACCCCCTGCAAATCTCTCAGGAAGAGCGACTTTAGGATCCCCACAAATTTGACCTGCACCTGATGCCAGAGCATTCTGACACCGTGTGACAGAACTACGCAGATCCGCAACCTCTAGAGATAATCCCTGCATGCGGTCAACTAGCGCATCAATTGACACCATCTCAAAATCGCTGAGTAATGGCAGTCAAAGTATGGCGGGTTATAATGTCACGGCGGACAGGATATAAGATACACAGATAACTAAACCAACAAGTTTTCTAGGCGAGAAGCTGGGGATAAGGTCACCTTCTAGCAAATCCCTAACAGCTCTCCCTATTCTGCTTTGCCCACATTCAGACCCTAAAGGTGGGAATAATGTGTCCTCGTGCCTGGGCTGAGAATACCCTAGAATCTCTGAGATGGTGAAGGGGAAAAGGGGCAGCCTGCTCCCTCAGAACCAGGAGGGGACAGACGACACTCAAACAGCCTAGACAGCAAACCAAAGAAATCAGAAACCAACTTATCTTATCTGAGCAGGAAAAGCCAATCCTTCACTCCTTGCTTCCACAGCCTGACAGAAGCTATAACCCGCACGGAACACTGGGAGGGGAGTAATTTAAACCAACGACCCCACCCAGTGCACCTGAAGGGAGGCGGATCTAGCACGACTCCAAAACAAAACAAATGACTAGACACGTGCTGCTAATCTGGCAGACCTCCGTACAAAGTCTGAGCAGGGCATGATAGAACTAGGCCTGAGCTGAGCTATATATATGGGAGGAATTATCTCCCCCTAGTGGTAGGCTCAGTGTAATGCAATCTAAATATACCTGTAAGCAGGGATTATGCATAAAGATGCATTGCAGCATAAAAACAGGCTACATAAGGAATGCAAAGCAATACACAACAACTTTGCAGTACCCACGAGGGTAGTGGGACACTGCACATTCTTTATCTAAACAAGCGAATTTCAACACAGAGAAGCGTTGGCAATTTGGAAAGGAGTTTGCTGCTCACTGAGCAGGTGTCACGGCGGACGTGAACTCAGTCTAACAGATAACGCACCAACCAGGCTCTGGGCGAGAGACAGGGGAAGGGTCACCTCCTAACTAATCCCTGACCTCTTTCCCTGCGCTGCTCAGCCCACCTACAGACCTTTAAGGTAGGTATGAGGTGTCCTCGTGCCTGGGCTGACAAAACCCTGAATTTCCTGAGATGGTGAAGTAGGGAAATAGGAGCAGCCAGCTCGCACAGAACCTGGATGGGATAGATGACACAAAACAACCAAACTTGAAATAACACTTATCTTCCTGAGCTGGAACAGACAGCCAACCTTCCTTCCTAGCTTCCAAGACCACAATGATTAGTATAATCCGCCCAGGGCACTGGCCTGGAGTACTATTTAAACTAATGACCCCACCCAGTGCACTTGATGAGAGGCGGATCCAGCACGGCTCCAAAACAAATACTAAACTCGTGCTGCTATCCTGGCCGACCTCCGCACATCGTCAGAGTGGGGCATGACAGTACCCCCCCTTCTACGGGTGACCTCCGGACACCCCGGACCAACCTTATCCGGATGGGACCTATGAAAGGCCCTCACCAGTCGGCTGGCATTGACATCCGACGCCGGAACCCACATCCTCTCCTCAGGACCGTTTCCCCTCCAGTGCACCAGGTACTGAAGGGAACCCCGAAGAACTCTCGAGTCGAGAATCCTGGAGATCTCAAACTCCAAGTTTCCCTCGACCAGAACAGGAGGAGGAGGCAATGGCGATGGCTCCACCGGTCTCACATATTTTGTTAGTAAAGACCTGTGGAACACATCATGGATCCTCCAAGTCTGCGGAAGATCCAGCCGAAACGCCACAGGATTGATCACCGCAGAAATTTTATATGGACCAATAAATCTTGGGCCCAGTTTCCAAGATGGCACTCTCAATTTGATATTCTTAGTGGACAACCACACCAGATCACCCACACACAGGTCCGGACCAGTCATACGTCTCTTGTCAGCCATTCGTTTATACCTCTCACCCATCCTCTCCAAATTCCCTTGAATCCTCCGCCAGATAGAGGATAAGGCAGAAGAGAATCTCTCCTCCTCTGGCATCCCAGAGGAACCAGACCCAGCAAAGGTACCAAACTGAGGATGGAAACCGTATGCGCCAAAAAATGGCGACTTACCTGTGGACTCCTGCCTACGGTTATTCAACGCAAATTCTGCTAAGGACAAGAATGAGGACCAGTCCTCCTGATTCTCAGCCACAAAGCACCTCAAGTAGGTCTCCAGGTCTTGATTAGTACGCTCCGTCTGACCATTCGACTGCGGATGAAAAGCCGAAGAGAATGAAAGTTGAATGCCAAGCCGAGAGCAGAACGCCCTCCAAAACCTGGAGACAAACTGCGTGCCCCTATCAGAGACCACATCCGAAGAAATACCATGCAATTTCACAATATTATCCACAAAAATCTGCGCAAGAGTCTTAGCGTTAGGCAGACTCGTTAGTGGTATAAAGTGAGCCATTTTACTGAAACGGTCAACTACCACCAAAATCACTGTTCTCCCGGAGGAACTCGGCAGATCCGTAATAAAGTCCATAGACAAATGCGTCCAAGGACGAGATGGAATAGACAATGGAAGAAGTGAACCAGGCGGTCGAGTATGAGCAACCTTTGACCGAGCGCAGGTTTCACAAGCTGTCACGTAATTCTCAATGCTCTTACGTAACCCTGGCCACCAGAACCTCCGGGATACTAGATCACAGGTGGACTTACCACCAGGATGTCCAGCGAGAACAGTATTGTGATGTTCCTTGAACACCTTTTATCGTAGGCCCTCAGGAACAAACAACCTCCCTGGGGGACAAGAACCAGGAGCCCCCTCCTGGGCTCCCAACACCTCCATCTCCAATTCAGGGTACAGAGCGGAGACCACCACCCCATCCGCCAAAATCGGCGCTGGATCTTCTGAATCACCTCCCCCAGGAAAGCTGCGAGACAAAGCATCTGCCTTGACGTTCTTGAACCCTGGGCGAAAGGTAACCACGAAATTGAACCTGGTAAAAAACTGTGACCATCTGGCCTGTCTAGGGTTCAGACACTTGGCAGATTGCAGGTAAGCCAAATTCTTATGGACAGTATACACCATAACGGGGTGAGACGCCCCCTCTAACCAGTGACGCCATTCCTCAAAGGCCAACTTGATAGCCAACAACTCTCTATCTCCAACATCATAATTCCTCTCGGCGACCGAGAGCTTCTTGGAGAAGAAGGCACACGGGACCCACTTGCCAGGAGATGAACCCTGTGACAGCACCGCCCCAACCCCCACCTCTAATGCATCAACCTCCACCACGAATGGCTGAGACACATCCGGCTGCACCAGAATGGGAGCAGACGCAAAACGCTCCTTAACAGCCGAAAAGGCCTGCAATGCCTCATCCGACCAGACAGAGACATCGGCGCCCTTCTTGGTCATATCAGTAAGAGGTTTTACTAGGGTAGAATAATTCGAAATAAATTTTCTATAATAATTCGTAAACCCCAAGAACCGCATCAAAGCTTTCTGATTCTCTGGTCGATCCCACTCCAGAACCGCCCGGACCTTTTTGGGGTCCATACGAAAACCGGAATCAGAAAGCATGTATCCCAAGAACGGAAGCTCTTGTACCGCAAACAAACATTTCTCCAATTTGGCATATAACTTATTCTCCCGAAGGATCGTCAAAACCTGTCTCACATGATCCTGATGGGCCTTCAGATCAGGAGAATAAATTAAAATGTCATCCAGGTAAACTACTACGAACCTCCCCACCAAGGGATGAAAAATGTCATTGACGAATCGCTGAAATACTGCTGGCGCGTTCGTCAACCCAAAAGGCATCACCAGGTTCTCAAAATGACCCTCGTGCGTATTGAAGGCCGTTTTCCACTCATCCTCCTCCTTGATCCTGATCAGATTGTAGGCTCCTCTCAAATCCAACTTGGAGAACACCTTGGCTCCAACAATCTGATCAAAAAGATCAGAGATCAAAGGCAGGGGATATGGATCCCAGACTGTAATACAGTTCAATTCCCGGAAATCCAAACACGGTCTCAGTGATCCATCTTTTTTCTTCACAAAGAACAAACCTACTGCCACTGGAGACTTAGATGGTCTAATATGACCCTTTGCCAAACTCTCGGCGACATACTTTCGCATGACCTCTCTTTCGGGTTGAAAGAGGTTGTAAAGCCGAGACTTTGGCAACTTAGCCCCAGGAATGAGATTAACTGGACAATCATAGTCTGGATGAGGGGGCAATTCCTGAGCCCCACCCTCCGAAAAGACATCCGCAAAATCCGAGAGATACTGAGGTAAAGCCGTAATGGACACACCAGAGATAGATGTGCCAAGACAATTATCCGAACAAAACTCGCTCCAACCAATGATTTGTTTCGCTTGCCAGTCTATAATTGGGTTATGTCTAGTCAACCATGGCAACCCCAAAACTATAGGAGCTGGCAAATCCTTCATGACAAAACAAGAAATAATTTCAGCATGTGAATCACCCACCCTTAAGTGAATGCCATGAACAATGTGAGTAAGGCTCCTTTGAGAAAGAGGGGAAGAATCAATTGCAAAAACACGAATCTCGTTCTCTAACGTGCAAGTACTTAGTCCCAGGCCTTGAAGAAAAAGAAAGTCAATTAGGTTTACCCCAGCACTACAATCAAGGAATACATCAAAAAACACATTTTTGACTCTAGCGCCACCATAGCTGAAAGGTGAAAACGGGTACTGCAGGGAGCTTGCATACCCGTCTGCTCCACCACACCATTTATACTACCAAGTGTGAGGGAAGTTTTTTTTTCTTTTTTCTTTTTCTCTTCCACCTGTGATTTAACATAAGGACAAGAAAAAACAAAATGACCCCTCTTTTCACAATAGTAACATAGATTGTGCACTTTTCTAAAGTCTCTACTATTAGAATGGCAAGATATCTAACCAAACTGCATGGGTTCCTCCCCTACCCCAGAGTAATAAGTAATATCACCCTGGGCAGTAGGAGAAACAAAACCACACGCAGGAGGGATCCCCTGCACGGAGGGACCCTTACACCTCTCTCTGATACGTCTATCCAACCGTATAGCCAAAGACATTGCATTCTCTAAAGTATCCGGGTACTCATGAAAAGCCAGGGCATCCTTCAACCTTTCAGATAACCCCTGACAAAACTGACTACGTAACGCGGGGTCGTTCCACCCCGACTCAGTAGCCCACCTCCTAAATTCTGTGCAGTAACCCTCTGCAGTATGTTTACCCTGTAGTAGGTTACGCAATTTCGATTCTGCCATCGAGACCCGATCTGGGTCATCGTAAATCAATCCCAGGGCTTTGAAAAATTCCTCCACTGACCGGAGAGCCAGAGAACCGGGCGGCAGAGAAAAAGCCCAGGATTGCGCGTCCCCTTTAAGCAAAGACATGATGATACCAACCCTCTGATCTTCATTACCTGACGAAAATGGACGCAGTCGAAAGTACAAATTGCATGACTCTTTAAAGCGGAAAAAATCATCCGTACCCCCTGTAAATTTCTCAGGAAGCGCGACTTTAGGCTCCCCACCAATTTGACCTGTACCTGATGCCAGAACCCTCTGACACTGTGTGACCGAACTACGCAGATCCGCAACCTCTAGGGATAAATCCTGCATGCGGTCAACCAGTGCATCAATTGACACCATCACAAAAGCGCTGAATGATGGCAGTCACAGTATGGCGGATTATAATGTCACGGCGGACGTGAACTCAGTCTAACACATAACGCACCAACCAGGCTCTGGGCGAGAAACAGGGGAAGGGTCACCTCCTAACTAATCGCAGACCTCTTTCTCTGCGCTGCTCAGCCCACCTACAGACCTTTAAGGTAGGTATGAGGTGTCCCCGTGCCTAGGCTGACAAAACCCTGAATTCCCTGAGATGGTGAAGTAGGGAAATAGGAGCAGCCAGCTCGCACAGTACCTGGATGGGATAGATGACACAAAACAACCAAACTTGAAATAACACTTATCTTCCTGAGCTGGAACAGACAGCCAACCTTCCTTCCTAGCTTCCAAGACCACAATGATTAGTATAATCCGCCCAGGGCACTGGGCTGGAGTACTATTTAAACTAATGACTCCACCCAGTGCACTTGATGAGAGGCGGATCCAGCACGGCTCCAAAACAAATACTAAACTCGTGCTGCTATCCTGGCCGACCTCCGCACATCGTCAGTGTGGGGCATGACAGCAGGCACTCTAGGTAGTAGATGCTGGGGAGGGTGGTAGTATGAAGGTTTAGGAAAGTGAGGCAGTTAGCTGGGTAACAGAAAGCAGGGTAGAGGGAAGAGTGTCAGGGAGGCTAGCCCTGATCTGGCACACCCCAACAAGTTTGCAAAATTGGCAGATGAGGGTGATGTCAGTTCAGGGATAGCACTGCTGCAGCAGGATGCTTTCTCTGCCAGTCAGGGGAGTGTCAACTCCCGGTAATGGTCCACATTGGAACCAATGGCAAAGTTAGAGGTATGGAATATGGACAGGGCACTCAAAGAGATCCGGGACCATGTGATTATACAGAAAATTTATTTTTATTGAAGTATTAATAAAAAGGAGATCAGCATACGATGTAATAGTCAACCCAATATATGGACACAGTTAGTAGCAGCAAAAATACCATACAATAGCAATACTATATTTTAGGTAGTAGGGTATAGTAATTGAAACATTTTATAATAATATAGCAGCATTCAATATTCTCAGTAAACCTGGCTCTAGCTTAAATACATATGAAATACCAGACACCAGCTAATGACAGCTTTGCAATGTTAATATAATAAAATGCATAAAAAATATCCACTTAGGCAAAAATCGATGATATAAAAATCGATCCTGTATGAAGTCGATCCTGTAAAAAGTTCTCTATAAAATCAATCAGTTAGTTCTAGACAATTATCGAGACCAATCTGTCCTGATTCATAGATAAAAGTTCTTATAGTAATGCGTCCACACCTGAATACAGCGGCGTCCCGCTAAAACAGGGTAGGTAGCGGCGTCCCGCTACTGATCAACTTGCAAGTATTTGAATACCTTTAAATCGACTTGGAACTTCTGCCAGACCTCAAGGTATATTCACTCCCTAATCGTGCTTTCGATGTTACAGCACTAGGTTTTCGGGAGACTGATGTAAATCACACTGGTGGACTTTAAATCGACCGGCCCTCTGTTCGTTTGTCCTTGCAGGGGCTGTGTTGGTATCTTTCATCGATTAACGCACCTCTGGTCAATGGCAGTCGATGATAGGTAATGAGTCTCTCGGCACACAAAAGATAGAGAGGGATGTGGCACCAGATGCGTTTCGGGGTACTAGCGTTAACCCCTTCCTCAGTGGTAGACATCCCCCTCTCAGATCCCCTCTTTTATAGTGGAACTCCTTTGTAATTCATGGTCTCGATTGGCTAATTGTCGAACGTCAGATCCGGTCTATCGATTTACTCAGATTGGTATCTTAATACAGGTGTCTATAATTGTCATGCAATGCCATACATCAATATCATGTTAGAAAATAAACAATATGAACCTTTTAGCAATTAGTTGGAGATGCGGTATTTGTGCGTTTTTTTCTTTTTTGTGTATAGAATATCCAGGCTTCTCATCTACCATAGATTTGGTGAACAAAAGTAAGATTCGACCAAACTTATATTGAAAACAAGTCAAGGGTGCTTTGTCCACTTTATCTTTTGCTAAAAATTTCATTCCCGAGGGTTCCTGGTTATGGCTCACTTTAAAATGGTGGGATAACGAATGATTGTCAAACGGATTTCTGAACATATCAATAATATAAGAAAAGGGTTTGACAATCATTCGTTATCCCACCATTTTAAAGTGAGCCATAACCAGGACCCCTCTGGAATGAAATTTTTAGCAATAGATAAAGTGGACAAAGAGTGGAGGGGTGGTAACCATATCGAAAAAATGTCCAGGCTCGAAACTAGAAGGATATTCAAGCTTGATACTTAGTTACCCAATGGCCTCAATCCGGAATTTGAGCTCTTTGGATTTTTGTGAAACTAGAGTGGGCACCCATCTGTTGACGAGAAACCGGACCTTTGTTTTATACCGGGCCCGGTTTCCCCTTAGCAGATGTGTTCCCACTAGTCATACAACTTTCAACAACTCTCAACAACATTTCCAACAATTTTAAACATAACAACTTTTCTATATAATAATATTTTTATGTAATATTTTTTTACAAACTATTTTATATTGTATATGTATTTTTTATCCTGATCTATGCCTGTTTTAATAACATATATTTTAATATAAAAGTTATATAATCTATACAGTACCCTTGACTTGTTTTCAATATAAGTTTGGTCGAATCTTACTTTTGTTCACCAAATCTATGGTAGATGAGAACCCTGGATATTCTATACACAAAAAAGAAAAAAACGCACAAATACCGCACCAATACCGCAACATGTATGGATAGAATATACACGGGCCCTTGATGAACAAACGTATGGAATTATAGACCTCCAACTAATTGCTAAAATGTTCATATTGTTTATTTTCTAACATGATATTGATGTATGGCACTGCATGACAATTATAGACACCTGTATTAAGATACCAATCTGAGTGAATCGATAGACCGCATCTGACGTTCGACAATTAGCCAATCGAGACCATGAATTACAAAGGAGTTCCACTATAAAAGAGGGGATCTGAGAGGGGGATGTCTACCACTGAGGAAGGGGTTAATGCTAGTACCCCGAAACGCGTCTGGTGCCACATCCCCCGCTATCTTTTGTGTGCCGAGAGACTCATTACCTATCATCGACTGCCATTGACCAGAGGTGCGTTAATCGACGAAAGATACCAACACAGCCCCTGCAAGGACAAACGAACAGAGGGCCAGTCGATTTAAAGTCCACCAGTGTGATTTACATCAGTCTCCCGAAAACCTAGTGCTGTAACATCGAAAGCACGATTAGGGAGTGAATATACCTTGAGGTCTGGCAGAAGTTCCAAGTCGATTTAAAGGTAATCAAATACTTGCAAGTTGATCAGTAGCGGGACGCCGCTACCTACCCTGTTTTAGCGGGACGCCGCTGTATTCAGGTGTGGATGCATTACTATAAGAACTTTTATCTATGAATCAGGACAGATTGGTCTCGATAATTGTCTAGAACTAACTGATTGATTTTATAGAGAACTTTTTACAGGATCGACTTCATACAGGATCGATTTTTATATCATCGATTTTTGCCTAAGTGGATATTTTTTATGCATTTTATTATATTAACATTGCAAAGCTGTCATTAGCTGGTGTCTGGTATTTTATATGTATTTAAGCTAGAGCCAGGTTTACTGAGAATATTGAATGCTGCTATATTATTATTCAATTTTTCAATTACTATACCCTACTACCTAAAATATAGTATTGCTATTGTATGGTATTTTTGCTGCTAACTGTGTCCATATATTGGGTTGACTATTACATCGAATGCTGGTCTCCTTTTTATTAAAGGGTTTCTATCACTTTGTATCACATAATTAGCTGTCAGACACTAGCGATCTGCTAGTGTCTGCTCTGGCCAACCATCCTACTATAATCGCTTGTGGGGCAGCGGTTTTGCTAAAAAACGAACTTTAATAAATATGCTAATGAGCCTATAGGTGCTATGTGGGCGTCATTAGCACCTAGAGGCTCCGTCTACCTTCATAAACAGTCGCTGCCCAGCGCGTCCCTCCAGCCCGCCCATGTCCTGCTGAATGCGATTCTCCGTGTGACGCAGCGGGCGAATTCTCGCGCATGCGCCGTGCGCGGCTGTATTCGGCCCATTTGAGATGTCTGAGCTAGCGGACGAATTCTCGCGCATGTGCCGTGCGCGCCTGTATTCGGCGCATTTGAGACGTCTGAGCTGGGAGCAGACATTCAATGCGCATGCGTCGAATACAGCCTCGCACGGCGCATGCGTGAGAATTCGTCCGCTGCGTCACACGGAGGATCGCATTCAGCAGGAGATGGGCGGGCTGGAGGGACGCGCTGGGCGGCGGCTGTTTATGAAGGTAGACGGAGCCTCTAGGTGCTAATGACGCCCACATAGCACCTAGAGGCTCATTAGCATATTTATTAAAGTTCGTTTTTTAGCAAAACCGCTGCCCCACAAGCGATTATAGTAGGATGGTTGGCCAGAGCAGACACTAGCAGATCGCTAGTGTCTGACAGCTAATTATGTGATACAAAGTGATAGAAACCCTTTAATACTTCAATAAAAATAAATTTTCTGTATAATCACATGGTCCCAGATCTCTTTGAGTGCCCTGTCCATATTCCATAATTTTCCTTTATATTTCGAGTGAGTGTTCTTGTTTTGACAGGAGCACCTACTTTGGTGTCCGGGCCTCCTAGTGCGACATCACCATTATTTAAAGTTAGAGGTATGTGGAACATCCTTAAAAATGATTTTAGGGATTTAGTTTGCAAACTCAGGGCAAAGACTTCAAAGGTAGTATTTTCCAAAAAAGCACCTGTACCATGAGCCACACCAGAAAGGTAGCGGGAGATTAGGGATATTAATAAGTGGAGGAGGAGGGAATTTGAGGGACAAATTGGTCCATAGTGCGTTCAGCTCTCCAGTTAGTGAAACCTGGTTGACCTCAAGAAAACTGAATAGCACTTTTAGATGTGGCAATTGTATTGCCTTTAAGGCCATCAAAAAAGGAGGCCAGTTTATGAGCTCTGTTACTGGATCCAGCTATGACATCAAGTCCTTCATCAATTGCAGAACAGTGGGTGTTGTATATTTGGCAACATGTGTTTGCGGCCAACAATACGTGGGCAAAACTAAGGGTGAATTCAGGAGGCGAATAGGGGAGCACCTATTAAAGATCAATAACAATGGTGATACCCCTATTGCACAACATGTTGCGATCAACCACCCCACAATGAGAAACTGTGTTATGTTCCAGGGTATAGAACATGTAAGGACATCACCCAGAGGGGGGATATAGACATTTTACTCCTGAGAAAGGAGGCCCAATGGACCTTCACCCTTGACACGATCAAACCCAGGGGCCTCAATGATTCAATATCTTATGCATGTTTTATTTGAGGGGGAGTATCCGGACTTTATCCCACATAATTATGAAGTACATGGTATACACAGTTGGGTTCCTATGCCTGTGGACTACTGCGGTTCACAGAGCACTGTTCACACCTTTTATTTTATAGGTATATAATATATGCGGTTTCTTCTGGAGGGGACTGTGGTATGTTTATACCACTAGTCTCCTCTGGATGATAGAGAGTTATGAATATAATATAGTAGTCCACACTGTAATATATCTGATGTTATAAATAGCTGTGGTTGGGATATACAGTATAAGATCGCTATTTAGGTCTATAACTGTGGATGATGGTTCCCTGAGACGTAAGGTTACCTAAGCATAAATCACAATAATATATGAGCCCTGGATGCCGATAGCATATAGTATGATGACAGAAGGAGGAGTGATAATGAGGATGGACGCACCTCATTGGCTCCTGGTTTGGAGGCTTGGCAGGTCCGGGGGCGGAGAGTTCCCCATTTAAACAGCGCTGGATTTACCCGCGCTACGGCCGTCATAGTGCCGGAGGCTCTACCTTGCTGCACGCACACCATCAGAGGCGTGCAGCGTTTTCTGTTTTGTTTTTTGTCTAACGAAACACATGTTTACTGCACACTCACCACTGAGTGATGCAGTTGTACCTGAACAGTGCCCTCTATGATTAGGTTGCCGTTGCTCCTGAGGAAATACGACGTAACAGCGGCAGAGAAACGTTTAGCAATACAGAGCGCCTTGTTATGTTCAGTAGTAGTTTAATAAACCTATATTGAGCCGCTTACTTAGTGGGGGAGGGGTTCCATCCAAATCATACCACCAGTGGCTGTACTTTTACTCCAATCTACATTGGAGTTACTCAGTACATTAGGATAGACCCAGTATAGTGGTCTGGGCTCCTATCACCCCACTTTACGTGTGGGCTTTTTTCAGCCCCTATATTCTTCACTGAGATATTTGTGGGGGTGTGAGTTTTGCAGAGCTGGTACATATTCATATGAGATTCCAGTCTCTAACTCGCACCACCAGCCTGATTTTAGAATTTGGTGGAGAACCAATTTGTATTCGGTCTTTAATAAAAAAAAATTAAACATACTTTATTCAGGCAGTTAATAGTGTTATACACCTTAGTACGCTAAATAGTTATCAATCCAATAGTTAAATATTAATAAGTGGCTCAAGAACTGGTATGGGAAGGAGAGGTTTGGGTTCCTAGAGAACTTGGCCGAAATCTCTGTCAGCTACAGGCTCTTCTAGCAAAGGGATGGGCTGCACCTCAATGGGGAAGGTGCAGCTGTTTTGGGGGAAAAAGATGACTAGGAGGTTGGAGGAGTGTTTAAACTATGGACTTGGGGGAGGGTAATTACATTATAGGACTGGAGTGGAGTCACTGAGTAGAAATACATAGAGGCAAAAACAATAATAAAATACTTGTAGGACTTTGTTATAAGCCACCTAATATAACAGAGTCCACAGACAATTTACCACTAAGGGAAATAGATGAGGCGGCAAATCATAATGAGGCTGTTATTATGGGGAACTTCAACCACCCAGATATAGACTAGGAAACTGAAACCTGTACATCTCACAAAGAAAACAGGTTCTTGGCAATAACCAAAGATAATTACCTTTCCCAACTGGTTCAGAACCCAACTAGAGGGACGGCCATACTGGAGTTAGTACTAACTAATAGACCTGACAGAACAACAGATGTGCAGGTTGGGTAACACCTGGGAAATTGTGACCATAAAATAATAACTGGTGATGAGCGAAGTGAGCTTCGGATGTTACAACCACTTTAAAACTTGAAACTGAACTTGGCTTCGGTTCCGAGGTACCAGCCGGAACTTAGGCCGAGTTCGCTTTCAAGTTTTAAAGTGGTTTTTCACTTTCAAAATCAAGTACCCAAGTTATTCAACAAAGTCACGCACGACGTCGCCAATAACTAACTTCGGCTCATCGAAGCTCATACATTTTAATACTGTAATTGGCAGTTATCTGTTACAGTCTAAGTGCATGCATTCCGTCACACACACACAAGATGATGTCATATCCCTGCGCCTTAGGTTGAGGAGGGGGAGGGGGGCTGCTATGAGCTTATATTAGCCCAAGCCAGGACAAAGGGGCTCTCTTTTGGGCTCATCACCACAAACAGAGGAAGGACTTCACACATGAAAGAGTGGTGTCACGACTATGACTGATCCAGACAGGTCTGGGAGGAGAAGGTCGCAGCGACTTGCTACTCGCGTTAGCTTGTGAGTTCGCTCCGTGGTTCAGGGTATGTCATCAGGGTTTTGCCTTGTGAACCTTTTTGTCCTGACTGGGAGTTTGTAGGCATCCTTCTCAGGTGAGTCCTGTCTGCCACTCCCAGCTACTATATTAGTTTCAGTTTCACTTGCAGTCATTGCCAGATATAGTCCTTACTTCCAGTGCTATTCTGACCTTTGAAGGAGATTGTTGGACGGTATTGCTGTTGAGCTCTTGTCTGGCATGGACTGTCGTCATTGGGATCACCTTCTCTGCTCGTGACTGGATAAGTCTATCTCTGCTGGAGATTGTTTGTTTGTTGCTGTCTTCCCCTGTTGTTCTCCTAGACACGAGTGATGGTGACTAGTGCTCCCATCTGCCTTTCCCCAGTCTAGTCTTGTTAGGGTGACTGAGGGTTTAGGCATCCTGCTTGCCGCATGGGTTCACACCCCGTCTAGGGTATCAGGGCAGACAGGTGCCAGCTTAGGGTTAGTCAGGGGTGGCCGTTCTATTCCCCATCTGTAGATAGGGGTCCCCCTTCCCCTTCGTCTGGTGCGACACGACTGCTGCTGGGATAGCAGTCGTGACAGTATATCTGGCCATTTAAAAAATAAAATAAAATGACATTTTTTTTTTTTTTTTCTGTTCCACTATGGATCCGGTTACGGTTTTGGCGAAACAATTACAGGGGTTATCCCTTGAAGTGGCAGGATTAAAAGCAACTGTGCTGCAGCAGCAGCAATCCTTGGGTTCCACCGTTGCTACGGGAGACCAAGGTACTCCTGAGCCAAAATTGGCTTTACCTGATAGGTTCTCAGGAGGGAGAGACCAATTTGTAACCTTCAGAGAAGCTTGTAAATTGTTCTTCAGGTTACGCCCTAGATCCTCCGGCGGTGAGGAACAACGGGTGGGCATTGTAATTTCTCTCCTGCAAGGATAACCGCAGGCTTGGGCTTTCTCCCTACCATCAGACTCTCCGGCCTTACGATCAGTGGAGGAGTTTTTTTAAGCCCTGGGTCTCGTATATGATGACCCGGACAGGGTCTGACTGGCTGAGTCTAAGCTACGTAGACTTCGGCAAGAGAACCGGTCTGCTGTGCTATATTGTTCCGAATTCCGTAGGTGGGCTACTGATACATTATGGAACGACTCGGCCCTTAGGAGTCAGTTCTGCCAGGGGTTGTCTGAAAAATTAAAAGACGCGCTAGCGGTATACGAGGTCCCTGGGTCTCTTGAGGCTGCCATGTCTATGTCCATAAGAATGGACAGACGACTCAGGGAGAGACTACAAAATTTGACAGAGGCCTCTATAGGGCAGGGATCGGTTTGTTATGATCCAGTCGAACCAATGCAAATAGGGGGCGCCACTAGACGGGTGAATCCTCCTAAGGTCCGCCGTAGGTCAGAGGTTTGTTTTTGTTGTGGGGGGAGGGGTCATTTTGTAAAGGTATGTCCCCCAGAACCCAAGAGACCACAAACAAAGGAGCTGCCGGAAAACTAGAGTCCCCAGATTGTGCGGAGGATAACAGTCTGGGCGTATTCGTTTCCTCCATACGCATGTCTCAGTTTTTGTTGTCCGCTACCGTTGAGGCGGGCAATAAGAATGAGATCTGTTCCGTCTTTCTGGACAGTGGGGCGGGGGTCAACTTGGTGGATTCACGGTTTGCTCAGGCTCTGGGTTTTACTCCGGAACCGGTACGCAGAACTATTCCTGTTTTTGCCATCGACTCCTCCCCTCTTACTCAGAGAGAGTTAACTCAGATCATCCATAATATCCATCTGCAGGTAAGGGACCTACATAAAGAGCATATCTCTTGTTATGTCCTGGACGGTCTTCCGGCTCCTATGGTGTTGGGGCTTCCCTGGCTGGTGACTCACAATCCAGTGGTGGATTGGCAGGCCGGGGAGATTGTGGAGTGGAGTGAACATTGTAAGGACAACTGCTTGAGTAGTAGGTGCTCTACACTCTCTGTAACATCTCTACCTGCCTTTCTGTCAGATTTTATGGATGTGTTCTGTGAGAAGGGTTGTCAGGGGTTACCACCTCATCGTCCATATGATTGCCCGATTAATCTATTACCTGGGGCAAAACTACCTAAAACCCGGTTATACAATCTTTCCGGCCCGGAGAGGAAGGCTATGCAAGATTATATTTCGGAGAGTTTGGCTAAGGGACACATCAGACCCTCTTCTTCACCCGTGGCTGCAGGGTTCTTTTTCGTTAAAAAGAAAGATGGGGGCCTGCGTCCTTGCCTGGATTTCCGGGAAATAAACCGGATAACTATCCGAGATCCCTATCCTCTTCCTCTCATTCCCGACCTCTTTAATCAGGTTCCTGGTGCTAAATGGTTCTCCAAAATGGATCTCAGAGGAGCCTATAACCTGGTTTGCATCAAAGAAGGGGATGAGTGGAAGACGGCTTTTAATACTCCGGAAGGGCATTATGAAAATCTGGTAATGCCATTTGGTCTTACTAATGCGGCTGCGGTGTTCCAACATTTTGTCAACGATATTTTTAGTCACCTTATCGGGAGATTTGTTGTGATATATCTTGATGACATCCTGGTCTATTCTCCGGATCTGGTTACACATAAGATCCATGTGAGACAAGTGCTGCAGATATTAAGGGCCAACAAATTATTTGCTAAATTAGAGAAATGTGTGTTCGCTGTAAAAGAACTGCCATTTCTGGGGTATGTGTTGTCAGATTCAGGTTTCCGCATGGATCCAGAGAAAGTCCGGGCGATTATGGACTGGGATCTGCCTGAGAACCTGAAGGCATTGCAACGCTTCCTGTGGTTTGCCAATTTTTATAGAAAGTTTATAAAGAACTATTCCTTGGTGGTCAAACCACTGACAGACATGACCCGAAAGGGATCCGATTTTTCCAAATGGTCACATGCAGCCAAAACTGCCTTTACATCTCTGAAGGAGAGATTCACCTCGGCCCCTATTCTCGTACAGCCAGATGTCTCACTTCCTTTTATTGTAGAGGTTGACGCATCAGAGGTGGGGGTGGGAGCGGTACTCTCTCAAGGCCCGTCCCCTGGTGAGTGGCGTCCGTGTGCTTTCTTTTCGAAGAAATTGTCTACTGCAGAAAGGAACTATGATATTGGCAACAGGGAACTTTTGGCTATTAAGTTGGCCTTTGAAGAGTGGCGTCATTTTTTGGAGGGGGCGGTTCATCCCGTCACAGTGATTACTGATCACAAAAACTTATTATATCTGGAGTCTGCTAAACGTCTCACCCCTAGACAGGCTTGGTGGTCGTTATTTTTTACTAGGTTTAATTTTGTAATAACCTATCGCCCGGGGGCAAAAAATACTAAGGCGGATGCATTGTCTCGAAGTTTTCCTGAAGGGGGTGATGTTGAGGTACGAGAGCCTATTTTGCAAAAGGGGGTGGTGATCTCTGCATTACACTCAGGTTTAGAGGGGAGGGTGTTGGAAGCTCAGGGGGATGCCCCGGCCTCCTGCCCCTCGGGTAAACTGTTTGTGCCAGAAGATTTACGCCTGGAGATACTAAAAGAACACCATAACTCCACACTGGCAGGACACCCAGGTAGTAAGGCAACCTCTGAATTAGTGTCTCGTCGGTTCTGGTGGCCTAAGTGGCGCCAGGAGGTGTTGAATTTTGTGTCTGCATGTGCTACCTGTGCTCGTTCTAAGGTAGATCATACTCGTCCGGCAGGGCGTCTTTTACCTCTGGCCATCCCCAACAGGCCTTGGACGCACCTATCAATGGATTTCATTACGGATCGACCAGTATCAGCGGGGAAGACTGTAATTCTTGTGGTTGTTGACAGATTCAGTAAAATGGTGCACTTTATTGCTCTTGCCGCATTGCCTAATGCTAACACACTGGCTCAGGTTTTTATTGACCACATCGTGAAGCTTCACGGGGTCCCTTCCGATATTGTTTCGGATCGTGGTACCCAATTTGTTTCTAGATTTTGGAAAGCTTTTTGTTCTCGTTTAGGGGTTCATCTGTCGTTTTCTTCATCTTTCCATCCACAGTCCAACGGTCAGACTGAACGTACAAATCAAAACCTAGAGACATATTCGAGATGCTTTGTTTCCGAAAATCAGGAAGAGTTGTCATCTTATATAACGTTAGCCGAGTTTGCCATTAATAATCGTCGTCAAGAATCCACCGATAAGTCACCATTTTTTGGTGCGTATGGTTTCCATCCTCAGTTTTGTACGTTTAGTGAGGGGTTCCGTCTGGGATTCCCGAGGAGGAACGATTTGCGTCTTCACTTTCTTCAGTGTGGCAGAGTGTGCAAGAAAGTTTGAAGAGAATTGGTGGTAGATATAAACGTGTGGCTGATAGGAAGCGCTCTGATGGTCCGGACCTTGGGGTGAATGACTTGGTGTGGTTGTCTACCAGAAATATCAAGTTGAAGGTTCCCTCGTGGAAATTAGGTCCGAGATTTATTGGTCCTTATAGGGTAATTAAGATCATTAACCCGGTAGCTTTTCATCTGGAGCTACCTCAGACTCTAAGGATCCATAATGTTTTCCACAGATCTCTGCTTAAGAGATATGTAGAACCTCCTGAACCATTGCCACTACCGCCTCCACCGGTGGTTGTTGATGGCAGTCTTGAGTTTCAGGTAGAAAAGATTGTGGATTCACGATATGTTCGCCGCTCTCTTCAGTACCTGGTGCACTGGAGAGGCTATGGTTCCGAAGAGAGAATGTGGGTGCCAGCATCAGAGATAAAAGCGGACAGACTCGTTTGGGCTTTTCATAGGTCCCATCTGGAGAGGCCTGGTCTTGAGGGTCCGGTGGCCCCTCGTAGAAAGGGGAGTACTGTCACGACTATGACTGATCCAGACAGGTCTGGGAGGAGAAGGTCGCAGCGACTTGCTACTCGCGATAGCTTGTGAGTTTGCTCCGTGGTTCAGGGTATGTCATCGGGGTTTTGCCTTGTGAACCTTTTTGTCCTGACTGGTAGTTTGTAGGCATCCTTCTCAGGTGAGTCCTGTCTGCCACTCCCAGCTACTCTATTAGTTTCAGTTACACTTGCAGTCATTGCCAGATATAGTCCTTACTTCCAGTGCTATTCTGACCTTTGAAAGAGACCGTTGGACGGTATTGCTGTGGAGCTCTTGTCTGGCGTGGACTGTCGTAATTGGGATCACCTTCTCTGCTCGTGACTGGATCAGTCTATCTCTGCTGGAGATTGTTTGTTTGTTGCTGTCTTCCCCTGTTGTTCTCCTAGACACGAGTGATGGTGACTAGTGCTCCCATCTGCCTTTCCCCAGTCTAGTCTTGTTAGGGTGACTGAGGGTTTAGGCATCCTGCTCGCCGCATGGGTTCACACCCCGTCTAGGGTATCAGAGCAGACAGGTGCCAGCTTAGGGTTAGTCAGGGGTGGCCGTTCTATTCCCCATCCGTAGATAGGGGTCCCCCTTCCCCTCCGTCTGGTGCAACACGACTGCTGCTGGGATAGCAGTCGTGACAAGTGGACATGAGTTGAGCCAAGCAGCCCCCTTGAGAATCCAGAATCTAACCCAGGACGGCGAGCAAGCGAGAATTAACCCTGGAATATGAGCATTAACCCCTGGAAACAAGCATCTGGCTGAGTTACCTTTTCCCTACTTCCCTAGACCAACGGGCATAATTATTAACCCTTTCCCTATATCCCACTGCCACCAATTTCACTGTATTAACCCTTTTTATCCCACTGCTACTAATATTATTAACCCTTTCTCTATATCCCACTGCCATCAATAACCCTTTTTCCCTACCTTGTAAACCCAAAATCCCTGCAATACACCCTAACCCCTGCATTATATCATTTACCCCTTGCCATATCCCTGCATTACCCTATACCACCAATGCAGTATCCCTTTACCACAGCTACCCCTGCATTGGAACCTGTAACCCTTGTATTGTGTAACCCCTTGTAGGGACAGTCTAGCGTCAGGTGGGAGGGTTCTGCTGTGGTTATGTGTGTGTATGAGTGCATGTCTAGCTAGATTTTGGGGTGGAATTATAGTTGGGATTGTATAGTGTTAGTTTAATTAGGTTTATTACAATATGTTAGTGTATTACCGTGTGTATATATATAATATTGTAGGGATTCGCTCTGGTAGGCAGATTAGGGGACGCAGTACAGAGGCAAAAACAAAGTCTTTAACTTAAACAGTTCAGGGTTTATTCACACATAAACAAAATGACAGTTTGCCGTCTTGGTGTTCATTCCCACATGACAAGTCCACAGAACAAAAAACATTCACCTTGTCAGCGGTTTTGTTAGCAGCAGTCCACAACAGGCTTTAGGGGCCTGCTTCCCAGCAATGCCGCTCTCAGCCCTTTAGCACGGCACACATCCTTATGCAGGGGTCGAGTCGAGGGGGAACGCGTGGGAACGGCGTTCCTGCACTTTTTTCATGGCAGGAACGCCGTTCCCTTTCAGGGCAAAAGGACCAGGAGGGGGAGCGGTGAAATCATAATTCACAGGGGGCGGAGCGGAGGCGAGGCCCTGCGTGACTCGCACTGTGCAGGGCAGGCTAAGTGAGGAGGGAGGGGGAGCGGCTTCAGTTGAGGACGGAAGACTCACTGACTGACTCCCCCCTCCTGGCTGAGAGCTCCCCTCCTCCTATCCTGAGCCTGCGACTGCCTGGCGTACCTACCATATAGGCAGACCACGCAGCTGCTATGGAGCCCGTGAGGAAGGGGGGGCCCTGCAGTGGAGGAGAGTCCCCGCCCCTGTCTATCTTCCTAACTGTCTCCCGTCTGCTAGCCCCGCCTCCTAGCTCCGCCTCCTGCCTGCTAGCTCCGCCCCCGCCTGATTCCTCTGGATTGCCACAACCAGTAATGAAGTAAGTGACGACTTGTAGGTGAGGACAGTGCAGTGGTGTATGTGTGTGGAGGGGGGGGGGGGGGTCACTCAGCTTTCCCAGGCTATTCCTCTGCACATATGCCATTCAGAACAGGAGGAAAGCTGGTTGTCACTACATTATGTAATGTAACTCAGCTTTCCTGATGTCCTGCATGGCACAAGTGCAGAGGCATGAGAAGATATGAGGGTTGTGTTACTCAGCTTTCTCATGTCTCTCCACATGTGCCATGCAGGAGAGCAGAAAAGCTGGGTGCTATTACATCATGTAATGTCACTCAGATTTCCTGCTATCCTGCAAGGCATAAAAGCTATGGGGCCCAATGATTTCTGTGTACGCCCCTGCCTGACTGTCTGCTGAGGTGAGCGTGGCTGGACCATCCGACCGGACCGGGGTCCTGGTGGTCCGGTCCAGACCAGTCTAAGTGTCTGTGACTGTCCCTGAGTGAGTCCGGGGGCCCTAACCCGCCTGGTGGGAGCGCCGGTGGCCAGCAGCCCCAGACCAGACCAGTCAATACCCCCTCTTTTATCTCAGTCAGTACTCTCATCAGATGTGACTGCAGGCAGCACAGCAGCAGGCCAGAAGAGATCGATCAGCCAGGATTAATGTGCACAGCCTGGGTGGGAGGCCCCCCTTACCCTGGCCTTAGGCAAGTGACAAACTGCCCCCCCCCCTCCTCAATCTTAGGCAAGTGACAAACCCAGCTCTGCTACATCTACAATGAGCAACTACAACAAATGTAATGCCAAACTGCAGTTCCTCTATGCGATTGTGATGCCTCAGATAGCTTCCACTGGACCCACAGCCTGTGGGTCCAGTGGAAGCTATCCAAGGCATCACATAGAGGAACTGCAGTTTGGCATTACATTTGTTGTAGTTGCTCATTGTAGATGTAGCAGAGCTGAGTTTGTCACTTGCCTAAGAATGAGGGGGGCAGTTTGTCACTTGCCTAAGCGAGGCCTCCCACTGTGCACATTAATCCTGGCTGATCGATCGCTGCTGCTCTCACATCTGATGAGAGATTTCCTAAGGGGGTATTGACTGGCATTAGGGACGGGCTGGTGGATGAGGGCAGCCACCCGGTCCTGCCTATGGATCACCCAGTTTGCACTTAGCTATGCCCAGGCCCCATGCCAGGGGGTCCCTGATGTATTAACTGACCAATAACATGGAGATCCCAGTGCCAGCTGCCTTGCTGGTGGACGATTGGCATATACTTATGCTGTGGGCCACAGCAGAAGTATATGCCAATCGTCCACCAGCAAGGCAACTGGCACTGGGATCTCGATGTTTATTTTATGTTAATTTTGCAGTTGTTTGTGTAAACTGGCACTTTACAATAAATTTTGCACTGAATTTTCAGCGAAATATATATATATTTTTTTTTTTTGGGGGGGGGGTTGCAGTGGATCTTGGGTAAGTTCCCACACTTTTTTCCCCAGGACTTGACCCCTGTCCTTATATCTCAAAACACAGAGACTCCACAGCTTCCCTGTCAGATGGAGGATAATCCACACCACCTGACAGTCCTGCCTGTGCTTTTATATCCCACACCAAGACCCGGCCTGGAGCGTGGGGAGAAGCCACCCACCCAGCATCGGCTTTGCAGCCATACTAAACAACAAACAGTATCAATAAGCAGTAGCTGCCGCTGGCACCGGATCGGCTTTGCAGCCATACTAAACAACAAACAGTGTTGCCGCTGGCATTTGAAACTACCGGCTCTTACTTCACCGAGGCCAGGAACCTCGGTGACACATACATTCCATCAATGACGGACCCTTGCGCCTTCCTACACTATATATTAATTTATATAACCATTAATATAAATACACTGAACAAAAATATTTAAACGCAACACTTTCGGTTTTGCTCCCATTTTGCATGAGCTGAACTGAAAGATCTGAAACATTTTCTACATACAGAAAAGACCCATTACTCTCAAATATTGTTCACAAATCTGTCTAAATCTGTGTTAGTGAGCACATCTTCTTTGCCGAGATAATACATCCCACCGCACAGGTGTGGCATATCAAGGTGCTGATTAGACAGCATGAATATTGCACAGGTGTGCCTTAGACTGCCCACAGTAAAAGGCCACTCTGAAATGTGCACAGTTTTGCCTTACTGCGGGGGAGTCAGAAAACCAGTCAGTATCTGGTGTGGCCACCATTTGCCTCACGCAGTGCAACACATCTCTGTCATAGGTCTTCTGAGAGCTCTTTTGTGTGAGGCATCATTCTCATCAGGCAATACTTCTTGTGAAAAGCAAACCCAGAACAGGTGTGTGTTTTTTATAGGGCAGGGCAGCTGTAACCAACACCTCCAATCTCATCTCATTGATTGGACTCCAGTTGGCTGACACCTCACTCCAATTAGCTCTTGGAGATCTCATTAATCTAGGGGTTCACATACTTTTTCCACCTGCACTGTGAATGTTTACATGGTGTGTTCAATAAAAACATGGTAACATTTAATTCTTTGTGTGTTATTAATTTAAGCAGACTGTGATTGTCAATTGTTGTGACTTAGATGAAGATCAGATCACATTTTATGACCAATTTGTGCAGAAATCCATATCATTCCAAAGGGTTCACATACTTAACTACAAGTGCAATAACGATCATATATATGAAAATACAGGACTTGCCATTGGCGCACTATATGGATCTTAACATCATATTATTTCTCAATTAATTTCCACCAGCAAGGAATCCTACATTGACTTTTATTCGATTTTTTATTCGATTTTTATCTGAATTCTTATAAGACTCGATATTATATTGTCTTACTATATTGTGCGTATTTATTTTTATCACTATATTTTTATTACTATATTTTATTACTATATTTTAATACAATATCATTTATCAATACAATATTTATTAAATTTGCTTTATATGAAATCCAGATGGTAAGTGCCTGCTAATTATATATATAAATATCAGGAACTGGAACACGCTGTCGTATATGCCGATCCAGAGCATCCCAAACATGCTCAATGGGTGACATGTCCGGTGAATATGCTGGCCATGCAAGAACTGGGATGTTTTCAGATTCCAGGAATTTTGTACAGATCCTTGCAATATGGGGCCATGCATTATCATGCTGCAACATGAGGGGATGGTCGTGGATGAATGGCACAACAATGGGCCTCAGGATCTCGTCACGGTATCTCTGTGCATTCAAAACGCCTTCAATAAAATGCACCTGTGTTTGTTGTCCATAACATACGCCTGGCCATACCATAACCCCACCGCCACCATGGGCCACTCGATCCACAACGTTGACGCCAGCAAACTGCTCACCCACAAGACGCCACACACGCTGTCTGCCATCTGCCCTGAACATTGAAAACTGGTATTTATCTGTGAACAGAACGCCTCTCCAATGTGCCAAACTCCATCAAATGTGAGCATTTGCCCACTCAAGTCGGATACGACAACGAACTGCAGTCAGGTCCAGACCCCGATGAGGACGACGAGCATGCAGATCAGCTTCCCTGAGATGGTTTCTGACAGTTTATGCAGAAATTCTTTGATCATGAAAACCGATTGTTGCTGCAGCTGTCCGGGTGGCTGGTCTCAGACGATCATGGAGGGGAACATGCTGGATGTGGAGGTCCTGGGCTGGTGTGGTTACACTTGGTCTGCGGTTGTGAGGCTGGTTGGATGTACTGCCACATTCTCTGAAACACCTTTGGAGACGGCTTATGGTAGAGAAATTAACATTCATTTCATGGGCAACAGCTGTGGTAGACATTGCTGCAGTCAGCATGCCAATTGCACGCTCCCTCAAATGTTGCGACAGTTCAGGAAAGAGTTAGAGCAACAGGTAGAAGAAAAGAATAAATAGGCGGAGTCAGCAATAGATCATTATGCTTATTTATTAATATTAATTATTAATACTAACCCAGAATATTAATATTTCCTTTTACACATTCCCCACAAAAAGCTGGTCCCAAGAAGCCCAAAACTATAGCTCACCCCACAAAAAAGACGACCTCACACAGAGCTCTGTCAGCAGAAAAATAAAAAAGTTATAGACGTCAGAATACAAAGAAATCTTTAAGAAAACTTCAATTTTTTAAGACTAGTAAAACATAATAAAATCCATATCAATTTGGTATCTCCATAATTATACTAACACACAGATTAAAGTAAAAATGTCACTATTACCGCTCAGTGAACGCCTTAAAAGCAAAACCCTAAAAACTATGCTAGAATTGAATAATTGTTTTCACACCGTCACGTTTTTTTTTTTTTAAGTTATACAATTCATATGTACCACAAAATGGTAGCATTAAAAATACAACTTGCCCCACATAAAACTGTCCCTCATTCAGAAATGTCGATGGAAAAAGAAGACAGAGCTTTGGAAACAGATTGTGCAGCAGCGCTTCTCAGAGCACACTGTACTGTAGGGTTTTATCTGCTCTGTTTGTCATTTCCAGCATGTCACGTATGGATCCCATATATTTTCTATGGATCTGTGGTCCGCATGCTGGAAACGCTGAATGACATGTCTATCAAGTCCAACAGTGCAGGGTGCTCTGAGAAGCACTGCTTCATTATTGTGCTTTTACCAAAGGCTTGGGTCCCCTTTAAATGTCTTGGAATGGCTTATGGACCCTTTACACGGGATGACAATCTAGCAGATCCCAACAATCTGCTGATCACTAGTGGAGGAGACTGGTGCATTTACGTACACCAATCTTCTCCAGAGCTAATGCCATCGCTCTTCCCCATACTGTCTGGTTGTTTCCCGGCAGCAGATTGTGTTTATACAGCAGTTTGCCACTGGGAAACCATGATCTTTTTGTACTGCACAAAAGATGAAATTCCCTGATGAATGAGCGTTTTACTAATTTATCTGGTAATCGGCGGTGCATGTACACCACAAGATCATCGCTAACCAACGTTACAAGTAACGCTGATTAGTGATGATCGTTTCAAATGTCGGCCCATGTAAAGGTTCCATTAGTCAAAGCCCAGACCTCAATCCAATGGAGAATCTGTGGTATGAATTGAAGACTGTTGTACAGCAACACATCCCATCTAACCTGGAGTTGGAGCAGTTTTTTTTTACCTGGAAGAATGGGTAAATATCTTAGCTTCTAGATCTGCTGATATTAAAGACATACTCCAAGAGACCTGCATCTGTAATTGCAGCAAAAGTGACTCCACGAAAGTAATGACTTTCAGGGGGTAAATTGTTATGCACATTAAGTTCTCTGTTTTTTGTTTTGTTTTTTGTCTTTTCCTGTCACAGTAAAAAATATTTTGTACCTTCAAAGTGCTAGGCATGTTGTGTAAATCAAATGGTACACACTCCACAAAAATCCATTTTAATTCCAGGTTGTAATACAACAAAACTGAAAAGAAGATCAAGGCATGGGTTAATAGATTCACAAGGCACTGCATGCACTTGGATTCATTTAAAGAAAGGATATAATTCTAATTGTATGCAACTGTATGCTAACTGAATACCTTGTCCGTGGATCTGTTAAATAAAAGATACGGCATACATTTGCATCTTTTTCAGCAGCTCACTTTTCTATTCAATAGAACATATTGCAATATAAAATGTAGTAGATATCTAACAAACTTCAAGACCTGAATGTCTTTGTCAGGCACATGAGTAAATGCTACAGTTGTTTTGTGAGGAAGAAAGTTGTGGTAGAGATTGTGCAAGCCGCTGAATGCCATGATTTAACTCTCTTATGATTAATTCATTTGTAGCTTTTCATATATTGTCATCTCTCATGGGCCCAGAGGGTCAACAGTTTCACCTATTCCACCGCACAACAATGATTTTGCTACTGAGTAATGCTGTAAAGGAGTAGAGTACTGAGTAAAGGAGTAGAGTCACACTTGGAACTTCTGGTTATTTTCTTTTTATTGTTTAGCACAGGGTAGGGGTAGGAGTAGAGCCTACTCCTACCCCTACCCTGTGCTAAACAATAAAAAGAAAATAACCAGAAGTTCCAAGTGTGACTGCCGTTATTTCCGGACGATCTTACAGGCGATCCAGGCGCAGGAGGAAGCAGAGTGGGTGTTATGAGCTTTATCCCACCCTGCCCCTCCTGGGTGAAGTGAGTTTTTACTACAAAAAACTTTTTTTATTCTCATTGCGATTTTAATTAACTACCATTACTGTTTTAAATAAGGTTATTCTGCACGTTTTTATAAACGTTGTGTTTTTAAACAATTGTATCAAAGTTACCACCTAATTAACCATTTTTACCGCAAGTAGGCCATTACTTTTGAGGCAATTGGCAGGTCTTTTTTTCTTACGTTTTTTGTCCTATCCTTGCATTATGTCCACTTCAGGTTGCTCTAAGTAGCGCGTCTACCAACGTGCGCTTGTACTCGCGCATCTTCCTATCACGCTCCAGTGCAGGAAGTAATGTGGGCACATTGTCTTTGTACCGGGGATCCAGCAGGGTGGCAACCCAGTAGTCCGCACACGTTAAAATGTGGGCAACTCTGCTGTCGTTGCGCAGGCACTGCAGCATGTAGTCGCTCATGTGTGCCAGGCTGCCCAGAGGTAAGGACAAGCTGTCCTCTGTGGGACCCCAAACATATGAGTTTCAGAATGGCCTGCTGACATTTACCCCGGGCTGTGCTGAAGTTGGCGGTGAAGGTGTGTGTCTGACTGGATGAGCAGGTGGAAGAAGAGGAGGAGGAAGCCAAGTAGGAGGAGGAGGCTACAGGAGGCAAAGAATGTTGCCCTGCGATCCTTGGTGGCAGAAGGACGTGCGCCAAAGAGCTCTCCGCTTGGGGCCCAGCCGCCACTACATTTACCCAGTGTGCAGTTAGGGTGATATAGCGTCCCTGGCCGTGCTTACTGGTCCACGTATCTGTGGTTAGGTGGACCTTGTCACAGATGGCGTTGCGCAGTGCACACTTGATTTTATCGGATACTTGGTTGTGCAGGGAAGGCACGGCTCTCTTGGAGAAGTAGTGGCGGCTGGGAACAACATACTGTGGGACAACAAGCGACATGAGCTGTTTGAAGCTGTCTGTGTCTACCAGCCTGAATGACAGCATTTCATAGGCCAGTAGTTTAGAAATGCTGGCATTCAGGGCCAGGGATCGAGGGTGGCTAGGTGGGAATTTACACTTTCTCTCAAATGTTTGTGAGATGGAGAGCTGAACGCTGCCGTGTGACATGGTGGAGATGCTTGGTGACGGAGGTGGTGGTGTTGGTGGTACATCCTCTGTTTGCTGGGCGGCAGGTGCTAACGTTCCTCCAGAGGCGGAGGAAGAGGCCGAGGCAGCAGCAGAAGAGGTAGCAGGGGGAGCCTGAGTGAGTTCCTTGTTTTTTAAGGTGTTTACTCCACTGCAGTTCATGCTTTGCATGCAGATGCCTGGTCATGCAGGTTGTGCTAAGGTTCAGAACGTTAATGCCTCGCTTCAGGCTCTGATGGCACAGCGTGCAAACCACTCGGGTATTGTCATCAGCACATTGTTTGAAGAAATGCCACACCAGGGAACTCCTTGAAGCTGCCTTTGGGGTGCTCGGTCCCAGGTGGCGGTGGCCAGTAGCAGGTGAACTCTCTTGGCGGCGGGTGTTCTGCTTTTGCCCACTGCTCCCTCTTTTGCTACGCTTTTGGCTCGGTCTCACCACTGCCTCTTCCTCTGAACTCTGAAAGTCAGTGGCACGACCTTCATTCCATGTGGGGTCTAGGACCTCATCGTCCCCTGCATTGTCTTCCACCCAGTCTTCCTCCCTGACCTCCTGTTCAGTCTGCACACTGCAGAAAGACACAGCAGTTGGCACCTGTGTTTCGTCATCATCATAGACGTGCTGAGGTGGTATTCCCATGTCCTCATAATCAGGAAACATAAGTGGTTGTGCGTCAGTGCATTCTATGTCTTCCACCGCTGGGGAAGGGCTAGGTGGATGCCCTTGGGAAACCCTGCCAGCAGAGTCTTCAAACAGCATAAGAGACTGCTGCATAAGTTGAGGCTCAGACAGTTTCCCTGATATGCATGGGGGTGATGTGACAGACTGATGGGCTTGGTTTTCAGGCGCCACCTGTGCGCTTTCTGCAGAAGACTGGGTGGGAGATAATGTGAACGTGCTGGATCCACTGTCGGCCACCCAATTGACTAATGCCTGTACCTGCTCAGGCCTTACCATCCTTAGAACGGCATTGGGCCCCACCAAATATCGCTGTAAATTCTGGCGGCTACTGGGACCTGAGGTAGTTGGTTCACTAGGACATGTGGCTGTGGCAGAACGGCCACGTCCTCTCCCGGCACCAGAGGGTCCACTAACACCACCACGACCATGTCCGCGTCTGCGCCAGTTACTAGATATTTTCCTCATTGTTACCGTTCACCACAATAAGAAAAAAATTATTTGGCCCAATGTATTGAATTCAAATTCAGGCCTTTTTTTTACAGGCACCTAACACTATCTGGCTATCTATATATGTACCGTATAATACTAATACAGGCACAGCAGTAACCACAGATTTAGCTGAATATAAATTGTAGGCCTAGTATTTAGGCCCTGGATGAAAGGTTTCCTTTTACGGACAGAATTACACTTGGAGATGCACGGTAGCGTGTGAAGTTATTGAGGATGATCCTATCAGCACTTGAATTTGCACCTTGAGTGTAATATACCCTTTTACGGACAGAAATACACTATGAGATGCACAATAGTGCATGCAAATGTAAAGGCTTATGCTATCAGCAATTGTAATTTAACACTTTGTGTAATATACCCTTTTACGTAAAAAAATACACTTGGAGATGCAAGCTGAGTGTAATATCCCCTTTTACAGACAAATTTACACTTGGCCTGCAACAGCAGAAACCACTGATTTAGGCCTCATGCACACGGCCGTTGTGTGCATCCGTGTCCGTTGTTCCGTTTTCCGTGATTTTCTGCGGACCCATTGACTTTCAATGGGTCCGTTGAAAACTCGAAAATGCACCATTTGTCATCCGCGTCCGTGATCCGTGTTTCCAGTCCGTGAAAAAAATAAGACCTGTCCTATTTTTTTCACGGACAACGGTTCACAGACCCATTAAAGTCAATGGGTCCGTGAAAAAACACGGAGGCACACAAGATTGTCATCCGCGATCCGTGTCCGTTTTTTTTCCTATCAATTTCAAGGCAAACTTGACTTAGATTTTTTTTTTCACTTGTCATGTCTGGTGATCCTCCAAAAATCAAGGAAGATACACGGGAAAAAAACGGAAACAGATCACGGAACAACGGAACCCCGTTTTGCGGACTGTGAAAAAATACTGTCGTGTGCATGAGGCCTTAGGGTATTGCTATTTTGGGAATTGAATTTCAAGCCAGAACACAAATTATGCTTTGACGGACACTATAAAACTTGTCCTGCCACAGCTGGAACACCAGATTTAGGGTATTGCTATTTTGGCAATTGAATTTCACCCCAGAAAAAAATATATCCTTTGCCAGACAGCAGACAGTATTACACTTGGCTAGCCACAGCTGGAACACCAGATTTAGGGGATTGCTATTTTTGCAAGTGAATTTCACCCCTCAATAAAATATTGAAAATTCTATCCTGAGTTTCTAGGGGTGACAATAAGCACAGCCAAGCAACTGATGTAGGATATAGCAAAAAAAAAAAACACCCTACTATTGATGGTTAAATGGACTTGGTGGCAGCTTGTGCTGGCGCACCACAAGACACAAAATGGCTGCCGACCACCCCAGAAAAAAGTGACAGAAAAACGCTCTGGGCAGCCTAAAAACAGTGAGCAATTAACTAGCAGAAGTTGAATGATTCACAGCTGTAGATCGATCACTTCATTAAGTGTTTTTGCTCAGTTAATCCCTACCTAATCTCGCCCTAACAGCAGCTGCATCCTCTCCCTACATTGATCAGAGCAGAGTGACGTGCGGCGCTACGTGACTCCAGCTTAAATAGAGGCTGGGTCACATGCTGCACTGGCCAATCACAGCCATGCCAATAGTAGGCATGGCTGTGATGGCCTCTTGGGGCAAGTAGTATGACGCTTGTTGATTGGCTGCTTTGCAGCCTTTCAAAAAGCGCCAAGAAAGCGCCGGACACCGAACCCGAACTTTTACGTAAATGTTCGGGTCCGTGTTACGAACACCCCAAAATTCGGTACGAACCCGAACTATACAGTTCGGGTTCGCTCATCCCTAATGATGACACATTCAGAACAAAACTCAACCCTCTGGAACTTGCAGCTTGGGATGCATTTGTGCTAGTAGTGAAGAACTTCCTTGGGAAGTTGCCTTACAGCATATGAACAATTCGGCTGCCGAATGTAATTGAAAGTACATTTCTTACATTCCCTTCTTGACTTTTCCCCATCCAACTTGGGACACGTAAGTGACGAACATGGAGAGCGGTTCCATAAAGCTATTTCTACAATGGAGAACTGGTATCAAGGACGCTGGAAACATGATGGGGGACTACTGCTGGTTTTTGCAATGGGAAAATATGACCGTTCACAAACACATGCCTGAAGCACTTTTAACAGTACTGGGCCTTGCTCAAGTAAGGCTTTTAAACTGAAAAACTAGACTTTTTGAAATTTTGTTATTCCATTACATTTTCATACACTGTTTACTACGCAAACTTTGAAGTGGCTTGCATAGTAAAGTATCAATTTTCGCAGATGACACTAAACTGTGTAAAGTAATTTACACTGATGAGGACAGTATACTACTACAGAGGGATCTGGATAGATTGGAGGCTTGGGCAGATAAGTGGCAGATGAGGTTTAACACTGATAAATGTAAGGTTATGCACATGGGAAGGAAAAATGCAAGTCACCCGTACATACTAAATGGTAAAACACTCGGTAACACTGACATGGAAAAGGATCTAGGAATTTTAATAAACAGCAAACTAAACAGCAAAAACCAGTGTCAGGCAGCTGCTGCCAAGGCCAACAAGATAATGGGTTGCATCAAAAGGGGCATAGATTCCCGTGATATGAACATAGTCCTACCACTTTACAAATCGCTAGTCAGACCACACATGGAGTACTGTGTACAGTTCTGGGCTCCTGTAAACAAGGCAGACATAGCAGAGCTAGAGAGGGTTCAGAGGAGGGCAACTAAAGTAATAACTGGAATGGGGCAACTACAGTACCCTGAAAGATTATCAAAATTAGGGTTATTCACTTTAGAAAAAAGACGACTGAGGGGAGATCTAATTAATATGTATAAATATATCAGGGGTCAGTACAGAGATCTATCCCATCAGCTATTTATCCCCAGGACTGTGACTGTGACGAGGGGACATCCTCTGCGTCTGGAGGAAAGAAGGTTTGTACACAAACATAGAAGAGGATTCTTTACGGTAAGAGCAGTGAGACTATGGAACTCTCTGCCTGAGGAGGTGGTGATGGTGAGTACAATAAAGGAATTCAAGAGGGGCCTGGATGTGTTTCTAGAGCGTAATAATATTACAGGCTATAGCTACTAGAGAGGGGTCGTTGATCCAGGGAGTTATTCTGATTGGAGTCGGGAAGAAATTTTTTATTCCCCTAAAGTGGAGAAAATTGGCTTCTACCTCACAGGGGTTTTTTGCCTTCCTCTGGATCAACTTGCAGGATAACAGGCCGAACTGGATGGACAAATGTCTTTTTTCGGCCTTATGTACTATGCTACTATGTTACATTACATTTTCATACACTGTTTACTACGCAAACTTTGAAGTAGATCAGATTGTTGAAGTAAAACTCGTTCTGTTCAAAATTATTCAATGCTTTCCAAGTGCTTGATTCATTTAGGCATACTAATGCATAGCAAAATTTTGTGACGTGTTACAACAATTCTGACTTCGGATTTGTAATCTATGCACTCGATTTAGTATAGGACAAATGGTTTTTGCCCAGTAGCAGTTGCCCAGTAGTTTTTTTTGTTGCGTGCTGTTCTTCTACTCACAAAGGAGGATAAAAATATGCATTAAACACCAATATAACCAAACGCACCACTAAATCATAGAAAATCAGTAAACTTTATTCATGACCAATAATATATACATATACAAAATCAATGCGGTTAAAAACACCCCACGCTAATGACACGTGGTGAAAAGACAATCATATACAGTATATGGACTCCCACAAACCCAGTCGTATATCTATAAATAATGCAGGAAATCCATAAAATGACATAAATAAACAGATAAACAGGAGTGCATACATAGAAAAAAGATCAAAGAAACAACATAATGTATACTGACCGCAAGTGGTGCTGCCACCCGTGACTCCCCCCCAATTAAAAAATAAATAAAATTACAATTAAAATTAAATTTAAAACCATTGAAGTGTTAAGTAAAGGGTTAACATTTTGTCCTATCGCTAACTTTGATCTCTTTTTAGCCGTAAAGGATTTGCATCTATTTGCCAGGAGATTGATTTTTAAAAGACTTTATCGGAAAAAAATGGACCCCAACTTTTGTACCCCGGCCGAACAGGAGGCATTGGCTAACCTTATATCGCTACTTGACGAACAGGAATCAAAGGAGGAACAAGAAATGAAGTGTGGTAAGTTTCCTGCATCCCTCATTCCCAGATCAAAGCAAGTTCCCCCCGTTCTGCATCTTCCCTGACATTGACCTCTTCATGAGGATGATGAGTAGGGAATTTGAGAAAATATCACGAAAGAAACAATATGATAATTGCAGGAATGCGAAGAGGAATGCTATCAAGGAGCTTAATAGTTGGAAGGATGGGGTTTTAAAACAGCCGATAAGGGGGGAAATATTGTAATTTGGCTGACAACTATGTACGAGAGGGAAGCCTATAGACAGTTGAGGATGCAGGACTGCTATAAAAGACTTACCTTTTAGAGAAATTTAGTGGTGAATTGAAGTCTATTTTATGGTGGGGATACACATGTGGATGTATCACTGAAAAACAGGCTGATTTTCTGATGAGAAAAGATCCTACAATCCCCACCTTCTACCTCCTTCCTGATTCATAAGGATTCCTCTTTCCCTCAAGGTCGACCTATTGTGTTTGGGGTGAATGGTATATGTGACCCAATTTGCAAATATATTTATTCGTTCCTTAATCCATTGGTGGAAACACTACCATCTCATTTGAAGGATACCACTGATGTCCTAAAGAGGGTGGATGGATTGTATTTGGAACCGGGGACGCTTCCGGACATCTGTGATGTCGAGGCATTATACACATCCATTCCATTCGTCATACTGATGGATTATCTGCTGTAGAATTTTTTTCTACAAGCATCAGATATCCAAGAAGATCAACGTAAGTTTTTACTGACACTTTTTGAATGTTGTCACCCACAATTGACAACGCAGTCCAGTGCACATCTTGCATGATGTATGCAGTCCTGGAACTGCCGTTCGAGGGTGTATATCTTTGTTCAAGAGGTGAGCAAATTACCCGTTTGGAATCGCTAATCGAGTCTCTAAACGGGCAAGTTGCAACACTGAGAGGCATTGACAATTTGCAAAAGAGTTTGCTTCTCATCAAGCAAGCACTCTTTGGGGTAGATGAGGGGGAGGGTGACAGAGAGGAGGCTGAGGAAAGTGAGGTAGCTAGCTGGGTAACAGTTAGAAAGCGGGGTAGAGGGAAGAGTGCCAGGGAGGCTAGCCCTGATCTGACACACCCCAACAAGTTTGCACGTTTGGCAGATGAGGGGTATGTCAGTCCAGGGACGGCACTGCTGCAGCCAGTCAGGGGAATATCAGCTCCAGTAAGCAGGGAACCAGGAGAGCAGGGCAGGCCAGACAGGTGCTGGTAGTGGGAGACTCCATTATTATGGGAACAGATAGGGAAATCTGTCACAAAGACCGTGAGATCGCCGAGCAGTGTGCTGTCTTCCTGGCGCTAGCGTTCGACACATCGCGGATCGGGTTGACAGATTACTGGGAGGGGCTGGAGAAGATACAGCGGTCATGGTCCATATCGGAACCAATGACAAAGTTAGAGGTAGGTGGAGAGTCCTTAAAAATGATTTCAGGGATTTAGGTCAAAAGCTTAGGGCAAGGACCTCAAAGGTAGTATTTTCCGAAATACTGCCTGTACCACGAGCCACACAAGAAAGACAGCGGGAGATTAGGGAGATTAACAAGTGGCTCAAGAACTGGTGTAGGAAGGAGGGGTTCCTGGAGAACTGGGCCAACTTTTCTATCGGCTACAGGCTCTATCGTAGGGACGGGCTGCACCTCAATAGGGAAGGGGCAGCTGTGCTGGGGAGAAAGATGGCTAGAAGGTTGGAGGAGTGTTTAAACTAGGGACGGGGGGGAGGGAAATTACATTATAGGAGGGGAAGCTAGGGCAGATAGAGACCGGGGGCAATGTAGTGGGACTGGGGGAGGAATGGATGGAGGGACTAGAACAGTTCAGAAGGAAAGGTGTAGGGTAAAAAATATACATAAATCTCTCAAATGTATGTATACTAATGCCAGAAGCCTGACTAATAAAACTGGGGAACTGGAATTAGTGATGTGTGAGGAGAACTATGACATAGTGGGAATAACTGACACATGGCTGGATGATAGCTATGACTGGGCAGTTAATGTACAATGTTACAGTCTGTTTAGAAAGGATCGTCAAAACCGGAGAGGGGGAGGGGTTTGCCTTTATGTAAAGTCTTGTCTAAAGCCCACACTCCGTGAAGATATAAGTGAGGGACATGAACATGTGGAGTCACTGTGGGTAGAGATACATGGAGCTAAAAAAAACAATAAATTACTAATAGGAGTTTACTATAAACCACCTAATATACCAGAGTCCACAGAAAATCTACTACTAAACGAGATAGACGAGGTGGCAAATCATAATAAGGTGGTTATTATGGGGGACTTCAACTACCCAGATATAGACTGGGAAACTGAAACTTGTATATCTCATAAGGGAAACAGGTTCTTGGCAATAACCAAAGACAATTACCTCTCCCAACTGGTTCAGGACCCGACTAGAGGGACGGCCATACTGGACTTAGTATTAACCAATAGGCCTGACAGAACAACAGATGTGCAGGTTGGAGGACAACTGGGAAATAGTGACCATAAAGTAATAACCTTCCAATTATCATTCAAAAGAGCGTTTCTACAGGGAGGAACAAAAATACCAAACTTCAAAAAAGCTAAATTTAGCCAACTAAGAGAGGCCATAGGCCTAACTAACTGAAACAAAGTCCTCAAAAATAAAAATACAGCCACAAAATAGGATATCTTTAAAAACATCCTAAAATCTCATTGCGAGAGGTACATACCGTATGGGAATAAAAGGTTAAGGAACAAAAAAAACAACAATGTGGATAAATATAACTGTAAAGAAAGCAATAAATGACAAAAAGAAAGCATATAAATCACTAAAACAGGAGTGTAGCACGGAAGCACTGAAAAACTACACTGCTCAAAAAAATAAAGGGAACACGTAAACAACACAATGTAACTCCAAGTCAATCACACTTCTGTGAAATCAAACTGTCCACTTAGGAAGCAACACTGAGTGACAATCAATTTCACATGCTGTTGTGCAAATGGGATAGACAACAGGTGAAAATTATAGGCAATTAGCAAGACACCCCCAATAAAGGAGTGGTTCTGCAGGTGGTGACCACAGACCACTTCTCAGTTCCTATGCTTCCTGGCTGATGTTTTGGTCTTTTTTGAATGCTGGCGGTGCTTTCACTCTAGTGGTAGCATGATACGGAGTCTACAACCCACACAAGTGGCTCAGGTAGTGCAGCTTATCCAGGATGGCACATCAATGCGAGCTGTGGCAAGAAGGTTTGCTGTGTCTGTCAGCGTAGTGTCCAGAGCATGGAGGTGCTACCAGGAGACAGGCCAGTACATCAGGAGACGTGGAGGAGGCCGTAGGAGGGCAACAACCCAGCAGCAGGACCGCTACCTCCGCCTTTGTGCAAGGAGGAACAGGAGGAGCACTGCCAGAGCCCTGCAAAATGACCTCCAGCAGGCCACAAATGTGCATGTGTCTGCTCAAACGGTCAGAAACAGACTCCATGAGGGTGATATGAGGGCCCGACGTCCACAGGTGGGGGTTATGCTTACAGCCCAACACCGTGCAGGACGTTTGGCATTTGCCAGAGAACACCAAGATTGGCAAATTCACAGATGAAAGCAGGTTCACACTGAGCACATGTGACAGACGTGACAGAGTCTTGAGACGCCGTGGAGAACGTTCTGCTGCCTGCAACATCCTCCAGCATGACCGGTTTGGCATTGGGTCAGTAATGGTGTGGGGTGGCATTTCTTTGGAGGTCCGCACAGCCCTCCATGTGCTCACCAGAGGTAGCCTGACTGCCATTAGGTACCGAGATGAGATCCTCAGACCCCTTGTGAGACCATATGCTGGTGCGGTTGGCCCTGGGTTCCTCCTAATGCAAGACAATGCTAGACCTGATGTGGCTGGAGTGTGTCAGCAGTTCCTGCAAGACGAAGGCATTGATGCTATGGACTGGCACGCCCGTTCCCCAGACCTGAATCCAATTGAGCACATCTGGGACATCATGTCTCGCTCTATCCACCAACGTCACGTTGCACCACAGACTGTCCAGGAGTTGGCAGATGCTTTAGTCCAGGTCTGGGAGGAGATCCCTCAGGAGACCGTCCGCCACCTCATCAGGAGCATGCACAGGCGTTGTAGGGAGGTCATACAGGCACGTGGAGGCCACACACACGTGGAGGCCACACAGCCTCATTTTGACTTGTTTTAAGGACATTACATCAAAGTTGGATCAGCCTGTAGTGTGTTTTTCCACTTTAATTTTGAGTGTGACTCCAAATCCAGACCTCCATGGGTTGAAAAATTTGATTTCCATTTTTTAATTTTTGTGTGATTTTGTTGTCAGCACATTCAACTATGTAAAGAACAAAGTATTTCAGAAGAATATTTAATTAATTCAGATCTAGGATGTGTTATTTTTGTGTTCCCTTTATTTTTTGAGCAGTTTATAAGGAAAAAAATAGAACATGTAAAAAACAAATAAAAGCGGCCAAATTAGAGACCGAGAGATTAATTGCCAAAGAGAGTAAAACTAACCCAAAAATGTTCAATTATATAAATGTTAAAAAGTATAAATCTGAAAGTGTCGGCCTTTTAAAGAGTCATGAGGGGGGAGTCGCACAGAGTGACGAGGAGAAAGCAAAGCTGTTAAATATTTTTTTCTCCAATGTATTCACTGAGAAAAATAAACTGTCAGATGACATGCAGAATGTAAAAATAAATTCCCCATTAAAAGTGTCCTTGTCACGAGGGTATCAAGAGCCACGTCTGACTCCGTTATACCCGGGGTCAGGAGGTCGCAGCGGGTGGCTGCGCGCTCTATATCTAAAGATCACGTTGTTTCTTAGTGATTGTTTTCTGTGTTTGCCTTGCTATCCTTTTTGTCTCAATCAGGGATCTATAGCTTCTCCTCCTCAGCTGTTTCTTGTCTGCCACTCCCAACCTCCTTATATTCTCCCCTCACTCTTCTCTGGTTGCCAGTTATAGAGCTTCCTGCCTGGACATCTATACTGACCCACTGGAGTTGTGAATCCTGGTTGTCGTTCCAGAGTGCTACCCTCCGGATCCCTGTTGGGCCTCTTGTTGTCTCCTGTTGTCGCCCACCTGGGATTATATGTTGAGTTTGTATTGTCTGTCCTTCCCTTGGTGTTTTCCTTTAGAGCTAGTGGTGCGGACTAGTGTTCCCACCGCCCTGTTCACTATCTAGGGCTCAGCTTAGGGAAAGCCAGGGCTTTAGGCACGTGATCGGCGTACGGGTGAGGAACCCGTCTAGGGACGTCAGGGCAGCCAGGTGCCAGCCGCTAGGTGAGTCAGGGGTCACCACCTTCCCTCTCACTTGGGCAGGGCCTTCCTTGTTCCCTCCCTCTGCGTCACGTATGTGATAGTCACGCCGACCGTGATATTATAACTGGCCTTTACTTTTAGAGAAAAAAAAATAAAAAAAATTTTTTTTTGTTGTTTTTTTTTTTTCTCTACTTAGAATCCAATATGGATCCTATTGCTGCCTTGGCAAAACAGCTTCAAGGCCTGTCTTTGGAGGTGGCAGGATTGAAGTCGTCTGTCCTCCAACAACAGCAGCAAATGCAGCAGACCGCACCCCCAGCGGTTGCTATGGGTAACCAGGTAGTTACAGAACCCAAGGTTGTTCTTCCTGACAGATTTTCTGGGGGAAGGGACAATTTTGCGACGTTCCGTGAGGCCTGCAAATTATACTTTAAGTTGCGCCCTTACTCCTCAGGTAATGAAGAACAGCGGGTAGGGATTGTCATTTCCCTGCTTCAGGGGGACCCACAATCCTGGGCGTTCTCGTTACCCCCTGGTTCCCAGGCTCTCCGGTCAGTGGAGGGATTTTTTGGGGCTTTGGGTCTCATATATGATGACCCTGACCGAGTCGCCCTGGCTGAGTCGAAGTTACGGAGACTCCTACAGGGAGATCGGTCAGCAGAGGAATATTGCTCAGAGTTCCGTAGGTGGGCTACGGATACTCAGTGGAACGACCCGGCTCTCAGGAGTCAGTTCTGCTCTGGGTTATCTGAAAGGGTTAAGGATGCACTGGCGCTGTATGAGACCCCCCTTTCCCTTGATGCTGTTATGTCCCTCTCTATCAGAATAGATAGGCGTCTTAGGGAGAGATCGAAAATTCCTGAGCAATTGGTTACCTCTCCCAAGCAACAATTAGTCTGTACTGACTTAGATGAGCCTATGCAGCTAGGCGGAACTTCTCGTCAGGTCCGTCCTCCTGAGGTTCGCCGTAGGGGGGGGGCTTGTTTTTTCTGTGGGGGGAAGGGTCATTTCATTAATGTCTGTCCCTCCTTTCTCAAACACAAAAGACCGTCGGAAAACTACTAACCCCAGGCTGTGCGGAGGATGTCAGCCGGGGGGTATACGTTTCCTCCATACGAACATCTCAATTTGTGTTACCAGCGGTTATTGTTTTTGGTGTTAAGACGGAGTCTATTTCTTTTTTTCTAGACAGTGGAGCAGGGGTAAATTTGATAGATGCCCATTTTGCCCGCACTATGGGTTTGTCTCTTTGTACGCTGCAGAGACCTATTCCCGTATTCGCTATAGATTCGGCTCCTCTGTCTCAGAGAAACCTCACCCACATTGTTCATAATTTACACCTTCGGGTAGGGGACCACCATAATGAGTGTCTTTCATGTTACGTTCTGGAGGGCCTTCCCTCTCCTGTGGTATTGGGTCTTCCCTGGTTGGTAGCGCACAATCCAGTGGTGGATTGGCAGGCCAGGGAGATATTGGAGTGGAGTGAGCATTGCAGAGAGAATTGCTTAAATAACAATTGCTTAATCGCCTCCATAGCTTCCCTACCTACATTTATTTCGGACTTTGAGGACGTTTTTTCTGAAAAGGGTTGTCAGAAGCTACCACCTCATCGTCCTTATGATTGCCCGGTTAACCTGATTCCTGGTGCAAAATTACCCAAGTCCAGGTTGTATAATCTTTCGGGTCCCGAGAGACAAGCCATGAAAGATTATATCTCCGAGAGTCTGGCTAAGGGACACATCAGACCCTCTTCTTCACCCGTGGCTGCAGGGTTTTTCTTTGTTAAAAAGAAAGATGGGGGCCTGCGTCCTTGCCTAGATTTCCGTGAGCTAAACCAAATAACCATCCGAGACCCATACCCTCTTCTTCTCATTCCTGACCTTTTTAATCAGATTGCGAGTGCTAGATGGTTCTCCAAACTTGATCTTAGGGGGGCCTACAATCTGATTCGTATCAGAAAAGGGGATGAGTGGAAGACAGCTTTTAACACCCCTGAGGGGCATTATGAAAATCTAGTTATGCCTTTCGGTCTGACCAATGCCCCCGCTGTCTTCCAACATTTCGTTAATGATATTTTTAGTCATCTCATCGGCAGGTTTGTAGTCATATACCTAGATGATATCTTAATTTATTCGGCTGATCTGAAAACACATGAGGTGCATGTCAGGCAAGTACTGCAGGTCCTACGGACGAATAAATTATATGCGAAAATTGAAAAATGTGTCTTCGCCGTTCAGGAAATACAGTTCCTGGGATATCTATTATCTGCTTCAGGTTTCCGTATGGATCCTGGGAAGGTCCAGGCAATTTTAGATTGGGATCTTCCTGAGAACCTTAAAGCCCTACAACGGTTTTTGGGTTTCGCAAATTTCTATAGAAAGTTCATTAAAAATTATTCAGTGATCGTTAAACCCCTTACTGACATGACTAGGAAGGGGACTGATTTTTCTAAATGGTCTGACGCCGCTAAAAATGCATTTTCCTCTCTAAAAGAGAGGTTTACCTCGGCACCTGTTCTAATTCAACCTGATGTCTCCCAGCCTTTTATTGTTGAGGTAGATGCGTCAGAGGTGGGAGTGGGGGCTGTATTGTCTCAGGGTCCGTCTCCTGGCAAATGGCGCCCTTGCGCTTTCTTTTCCAAAAAATTATCTTCTGCAGAGAAGAACTATGATGTTGGAAATAGGGAACTGTTGGCGATTAAGCTGGCGCTTGAAGAGTGGCGTCACTTCTTAGAGGGAGCAATCCACCCCGTCACGGTGATTACGGATCACAAAAACCTTCTGTACCTAGAATCGGCTAAGCGTCTCACCCCTAGACAAGCTAGGTGGTCGCTATTCTTTACCAGATTTAACTTTGTAATCACCTATCATCCTGGGGCAAAAAATACCAAGGCAGACGCGTTATCTCGTAGTTTCCCTGGAGGGGGTAATGCTAGTGATCCGGTACCTATTTTACAAAAAGGAGTGGTTGTCTCTGCTGTACACTGTTCTAGAGGGAAAGGTGTTAGAGGCCCAGGGGGACGCCCCGGCCTCTTGCCCCTCAGAGAAATTGTTTGTACCGTTAAACCTGCGTCTTGAATTATTAAAAGAACATCATAATTCGGCACTTGCTGGGCACCCGGGTAGTAAAGCAACCTTGGAGCTATTATCTTGTCGTTTTTGGTGGCCAAGGTTGCGTCAGGATGTAATGGATTTCGTGTCTACTTGCTCTACTTGTGCACGCGCGAAAGTCTCTCATACACGTCCAGCAGGGTCTTTATTGCCTCTTTTTATCCCCAATAGGCCATGGACACATCTGTCAATGGATTTCATCACTGACTTACCGTTGTCTGCGGGTAAAACAGTTATTTTGGTAGTAGTAGACAGGTTTAGCAAGATGGTACACTTTATTGCGCTACCCGCACTTCCTAATGCTAAAACTCTTGCTCAGGTGTTTATCAGTGAAATCGTGAAGCTTCACGGGGTCCCTTCCGATGTGGTTTCGGATCGGGGAACCCAGTTTATTTCTAAGTTTTGGAAAGCTTTTTGTTCCCGTTTGGGGGTACACTTGTCCTTTTCCTCAGCTTTCCATCCTCAGTCGAATGGACAGACTGAGCGTACCAACCAAAACCTAGAAACATATTTAAGGTGTTTTGTGTCTGAAAACCAAGAGTTGTGGTCATCATATTTACCGTTAGCTGAGTTTGCCATAAATAATCATTATCAGGAGTCCACTGGCAAGTCACCATACGGTTTTCATCCCCAATTTTGTACTTTCAAAGAGAGGGGGTCTTCTGGGGTTCCCGAAGAGGAAAGGTTTTCTTCATCTCTTTCTTCGGTAGGGCAGAAGGTGCAAGTTAACTTGAAAAAGATGAGTGGTAAATATAAATGCATGGCCGATAAGAAACGGTCGCCAGGTCCGGACCTAGGAGTGAATGACTATGTGTGGTTGTCTACTAGGAATATTAAGTTGAAGGTTCCCTCTTGGAAACTGGGCCCTAGGTTCATTGGTCCTTATAAAATAGTAGCCGTCATTAACCCTGTGGCTTTTCGCCTGGAGCTACCTCAGACTTTTAAGATCCATAACGTCTTCCATAAATCGTTACTCAAGAAGTATGTTCCACCTCTAGAACCATCACCGCTGCCACCTCCTCCTGTTATTGTGGATGGTAATCTGGAGTTTCAAATAGCCAGAATTGTTGATTCTCGTCGGGTCCGCCGCTCTCTTCAGTATCTGGTGCATTGGAGGGGTTACGGTCCCGAGGAAAGAATGTGGGTTCCAGCGTCAGAGGTAAACGCCAACAGGTTAATTCAGGCTTTCCATGCCTCTCATCCGGAGAGACCTGGTCCTGAGTGTCCGGAGGCCCCTCGTGAAAGGGGGGCTACTGTCACGAGGGTATCAAGAGCCACGTCTGACTCCGTTATACCCGGGGTCAAGAGGTCGCAGCGGGTGGCTGCGCGCTCTATATCTAAAGATCACGTTGTTTCTTAGTGATTGTTTTCTGTGTTTGCCTTGCTATCCTTTTTGTCTCAATCAGGGATCCATAGCTTCTCCTCCTCAGCTGTTTCTTGTCTGCCACTCCCAACCTCCTTATATTTTCCCCTCACTTTTCTCTGGTTGCCAGTTATAGAGCTTCCTGCCTGGACATCTATACTGACCCACTGGAGTTGTGAATCCTGGTTGTCGTTCCAGAGTGCTACCCTCCGGATCCCTGTTGGGCCTCTTGTTGTCTCCTGTTGTCGCCCACCTGGGATGATATGTTGAGTTTGTATTGTCTGTCCTTCCCTTGGTGTTTTCCTTTAGAGCTAGTGGTGCGGACTAGTGTTCCTACCGCCCTGTTCACTATCTAGGGCTCAGCTTAGGGAAAGCCAGGGCTTTAGGCACGTGATCGGCGTACGGGTGAGGAACCCGTCTAGGGACGTCAGGGCAGCCAGGTGCCAGCCGCTAGGTGAGTCAGGGGTCACCACCTTCCCTCTCACTTGGGCAGGGCCTTCCTTGTTCCCTCCCTCTGCGTCACGTATGTGATAGTCACGCCGACCGTGATAGTCCTGTCTGACCCAGGAAAAAGTACATCAGCGACTTAAAAAGATTAAAATAGACAAATTGCCAGGACCGGATGGCATACACCCCCGTATCCTAAGGGAATTAAGTAATGTCATAGCCAGACCCTTATTTCTGATATTTGCGGACTCTATACTGACAGGGAATGTCCCACAGGATTGGCGCATGGCAAATGTGGTGCCAATATTCAAAAAGGGTCCAAAAACAGAGCCTGGAAACTATAGACCGGTAAGTTTAACATCTGTTGTGGGTAAACTGTTTGAAGGTTTTCTGAGAGATGCTATCTTAGAGCATCTCAGCGGAAATAAGCAAATAACGCCATATCAGCATGGCTTCGTGAGGGATCGGTCATGCCAAACTAATTTAATCAGTTTCTATGAGGAGGTAAGTTCTATAGACTTGACAGCGGCGAATCAATGGATGTCGTATATCTGGACTTCTCCAAAGCATTTGACACTGTACCACATAAAAGGTTAGTATATAAAATGAGAATGCTTGGACTGGGAGAAAACGTCTGTATGTGGGTAAGTAACTGGCTCAATGATAGAAAACAGAGGGTGGTTATTAACGGTACGCACTCAGATTGGGTCACTGTCACTAGTGGGGTACCTCAGGGGTCAGTATTGGGCCCCATTCTCTTCAATATATTTATTAATGATCTTGTAGAAGGCTTGCATAGTAAAGTATCAATTTTCGCAGATGACACTAAACTGTGTAAAGTAATTTACACTGAAGAGGACAGTATACTACTACAGAGTGATCTGGATAGATTGGAGGCTTCGGAAGATAAGTGGCAGATGAGGTTTAACACTGACAAATGTAAAGTTATGCACATGGGAAGGAATAATGCAAGTCACCCGTACATACTAAATAAACAGCAAACTAAGCTGCAAAAACCAGTGTCAGGCAGCTGCTGCCAAGGCCAATAAGATAATGGGCTGCATCAGAAGGGGCATAGATGCCTGTGATAAGAACATAGTTCTACCACTTTACAAATCGCTAGTCAGACCACACATGGAGTACTGTGTACAGTTCTGGGCTCCTGTAAACAAGGCAGACATAGCAGAGCTGGAGAAGGTCCAGAGGAGGGCAACTAAAGTAATAACTGGAATGGGGCAACTACAGTACCCTGAAAGATTATCAAAATTAGGGTTATTCACTTTAGAAAAAAGACGACTGAGGGGAGATCTAATTAATATGTATAAATATATCAGGGGTCAGTACAGAGATCTATCCCATCATCTATTTATCCCCAGGACTGTGACTGTGACGAGGGGACATCCTCTGCGTCTGGAGGAAAGAAGGTTTGTACACAAACATAGAAAAGGATTCTTTACGGTAAGAGCAGTGAGACTATGGAACTCTCTGCCTGAGGAGGTGGTGATGGTGAGTACGATAAAGGAATTCAAGAGGGGCCTGGATGTATTTCTGGAGCGTAATAATATTACAGGCTATAGCTACTAGAGAGGGGTCGTTGATCCAGGGAGTTATTCTGATTGCCTGATTGGAGTCGGGAAGGAATTTTTTATTCCCCTAAAGTCGGGAAAATTGGCTTCTACCTCACAGGGGTTTTTTTGTGCCTTCCTCTGGATCAACTTGTAGGATAACAGGCCGAACTGGATGGACAAATGTATTTTTTCGGCCTTATGTACCATGTTACTATGTTACAATTTTTTTCTTTTTAAGGGTGCATTTTTCCTGCAGCTCCAGGGGACTGCGATGGGGGCGGCTTGTGCGCCCTCTTACTCAAATCTGTTCCTGGGGCTGTGGGAGAGATGCATCTTTCTCACAGACCCCCAGCCCATGGTTGATCGTTTGCTGTTTTGGGGGAGGTACATTGATGATGTACTGATAGTGTGGCGGGGATCAGAGATAGAGTTTAAACACAGTGGGAATATAGGGAGAGAGACATTCGGACGGCGTATGAAAGAGCGAGATCCAGGAGTCGTACCACCCTCTTATACCCCCAAGAAGGAGCTGACACTAAGAGAAAGCAAGAAAAGGTGAGATTCATTACAGGATTTAGCGATGGCTCAAATGAAGTTAGACAGGCCCTTCAAAAACATTGGGATATTTTGAGTCTTGACCATCAAGAGGCAGCCATGATTGGGCCTACTCCCTTTCTTACGTTCAGGAGATATAGAAACCTTCGGGACATCCTAATTAGGAGTCATTACATGGGTCCGACTAGTGGGTGGATATTCAACTCCAGCGGCCCTAGATGGGGTTGTAGCCCCTGTGGTAATTGTGTGGCTTGCAACAACATAGATAGGGCAGATCACTTTTGGGACTCGTCAGAGAAACAGCAATACAACATCATGCATACCATCACCTGTACAACCATGGGAGTGGTATATTGGGCGAGATGCCCATGTAAGAAAATTTATGTCGGTCTGACCTCAAGACCCCTTAAGAAGAGGGTACGTGAGCACATATTAGGAATTGAAGCAGCTAGTGAGATTAAGGAGGTTGACACATTGTTACCTATTCCTAGACATTTTTTGGAACATCATAATTCAGATGGTTAGCTGTTTAGGTTTAGAGGTATTGACCGAATTTTGATTTCACCACGGGGAGGCGATTGGAAGAAATTGCTGGCACAACGCGAAACCAAATGGATCTATCTTTTGAATACAATGGTCCCGAAAGGATTGAATGAAACAAACTTCTTTATCCCTTTCCTCTGATCTCTCTGGCCAGGTGGCGGCTTATTATTAGTTTTTTCCACTATTGTATGATCTCCCCCGTATGCTCTACCTGACATTGTATGTTTTTAATACCATGGTTTTAAATGTAATTTTAATTGTAATTGTAATTTTATTTAAAAAATTTTTGGGGGGGGGGGAGTCACGGGTGGTGGCACCACTTGCGGTCGGTATACATTATGTTGTTTCTTTGATCTTTTTTCTATGTATGCACTCCTGTTAGCCTGTTGTCGTATGCATCATATTTATGTCATTTTATGGATTTCCTGCTTTATTTATAGATATACGACTGGGTTTTTGGGAGTCCATAGATATACTTTAGAGATATATACCGCATGTGAGTGTCTTCCCACCACGTGTTGTTAGCGTGGGGTCTTTTTAACCGCATTGATTTTGTATATGTATATATTATGGGTCATGAATACATTTTACTGATTATCTATGATTTAGTGGTGCATTTGGTTATATTGGTGTTTTGTGGCTCAGATTTCACACACCTTTTCCATGTTTTTATGGTTATAGGTGTATTAAAAATATGCATTGCAAGATAAAAGTATTTGCCCTCATCTGTTTTCTTCTATTTTTGCTAATTTATCAAATTTAAATGTTTCAGATCATCCAATTAATTTAAAGTGAATCTGTCAGTAAGAGCAATATACTGTAAACTAGTGACAGATCCCACCCACCAGAAGAAATGATTCTGGGGGCTTACCCTTTGTGCATACAGGACATATGCATGTCTCACATTTAAAAAGTTTGTCTCACTTCAGCAAATGGCATTTATCATGTTGAGAAATATACACTCACCTAAAGAATTATTAGGAACACCTGTTCTATTTCTCATTAATGCAATTATCTAGTCAACCAATCACATGGCAGTTGCTTCAATGCATTTAGGGGTGTGGTCCTGGTCAAGACAATCTCCTGAACTCCAAACTGATTGTCAGAATGGCAAAGAAAGGTGATTTAAGCAATTTTGAGCGTAGCATGGTTGTTGGTGCCAGACGGGCCAGTCTGAGTATTTCACAATCTGCTCAGTTACTGGGATTTTCACGCACAACCATTTCTAGGGTTTACAAAGAATGGTGTGAAAAGGGAAAAACATTCAGTATGCGGCAGTCCTGTGGGCAAAAATGACTTGTGGATGCTAGAGGTCAGAGGAGAATGGGCCGACTGATTCAAGCTGATAGAAGAGCAACGTTGACTGAAATAACCACTCGTTACAACCAAGGTATGCAGCAAAGCATTTGTGAAGCCACAACACGCACAACCTTGAGGCGGATGGGCTACAACAGCAGAAGATCCCACCGGGTACCACTCATCTCCACTACAAATAGGAAAAAGAGGCTACAATTTGAACGAGCTCACCAAAATTGGACTGTTGAAGACTGGAAAAATGTTGCATGGTCTGCTGAGTCTCGATTTCTGTTAAGACATTCAGATGGTAGAGTCCGAATTTGGCGTAAACAGAATGAGAACATGTATCCATCCTCTGATGGCTACTTCCAGCAGGATAATGCACCATGTTACAAAGCTCGAATCATTTCAAATTGGTTTTTTGAACATGACAATGAGTTCACTGTACTAAAATGGCCCCCACAGTCACCAGATCTCAACCCAATAGAGCATCTTTGGGATGTGGTGGAACGGGAGCTTCGTGCCCTGGATGTGCATCCCTCAAATCTCCATCAACTGCAAGATGCTATCCTATCAATATGGGCCAACATTTCTAAAGAATGCTATCAGCACCTTGTTGAATCAATGCCACGTAGAAGTTGAATCAATGCCATGTAGAATTAGGGCAGTTCTGAAGGCAAAAGGGGGTCCAACACCGTATTAGTATGCTGTTCCTAATAATTCTTTAGGTGAGTGTAGATGGCCTTGCGGTTCGCCTGGTGGTCGTTTTGTGGCGAAATTTACTCATTCACGATTCGCCAAACATGCGAACATATGGCGATGTTCACATGCGCCATATTCTTTTGCGCCGAACTTTGACCCATGACACATCCATCAGGTGGGAAAGGACATCAAATTGAGACTTTTCAGCACATGGACACACCCCCAACCTATAACAGAACCCGATCTGGCAGCCATTTTACATTCTGTGTTTTGCCAATGTAGGAAGAGGTTACTTTGTGGAGCAGGGACAGACTGTTAGAGACACCAAACGCTAGCTAATAGGGCCACAAAAGTCCTTTTAAGGACTCGTATAAGTGTGATATACTAAGGGGTGTAATATACTTATAATATACTTTCTAACATAGAAAGTATATTATAATGCATTTGTATTGTGCAGCAGTTGTGTGCGGTTCTGCTGCGATACTGCAGCTATATAAAGGGACAAATGCTATTGGAATAACTAATTGCAACTGGTGTGATATACCTGTTGCCCAAAAAAAATAAAAAATTGAGGGGTGTGATATACCTAGAAAATACTTTTCTAAGGGTACTTTCACACTAGCGTTATTCTTTTCCGGCATGGAGTTCCGTCCTGATTGGAGAGCAATTCGTTCAGGATGCATCAGGATGTCTTCAGTTCAGTCTTTTTGACTTTTCAGGACGGAGACAATACCGCAGCATGCTGCGGTTTTGTCTCCGTCCAAAATTCCGGAACACTTGCCGGAAAGCCAGATCTGGCATTTTTTCCAATTGACATGCATTCATGCCGGATCCGGCCACGTGTATTCCGGCAAAACGGATCTAGCATTGCGGTCTGCGCATGCTCAGACCGCAAAAAATGTGAAAAAAATGCCGGATCCGTTTTTCCGGATGACATCGGAGAGACGGATCCGGCATTTCAATGCATTTAATATACAGGTCAGGATCCTGATCCGTCTGACAAATGCCATCAGTTTGCATGCATTTTAATGGATCCGGCAGGCAGTTCCGGCGACGGAACTGCCTGCCGGAAACCTTTGCCGCAAATGTGAAAGTACCCTAAAATAGAAAGTATATAGTGCATTTGTATTGTGCAGCATTTGTGTGCGATTGTGATGCGATACCGCAGATATATAGCAGGACAAGCGCTATTGGAACAACTATTTGCAAAGGGTGTGATATACCTGTTGACTTTAAAAAAAATGATTGAGGGGTGCAAAATACCTGCTTCCACAAAATACTGATTAAGGGGTTTGATATACCTGCTTCCACAAAATACTGATTGAGGGGTGCAATATACCTGCTTCCACCAAATATTGAATGAGGCCTGTGATATACCTGCTTCCACAAAATACTGATTGAGGGGTGTGATATACCTGCTTCCATCAAGTATTGATTAAGGGGTTCTTTATACCTGCTTCCACAAAATACAGATTGTGGGGTGCGATATACCTGCTTCCACAAAATAATGATTAAGGGGTTTTTATATACCTGCTTCCACAAAATACTGATTGAGGGGTGCGATATACCTGCTTCCACAAAATACAGATTGAGGGATGCAATATACCTGCTTCCACCAAATATTGATTAAGGGATTCTATATACCTGATTCCACAAAATACTGATTAAGGGGATTGATATACCTACTTCCACAAAATACTGATTATGGGGTTCCATATACCTGCTTCCACAAAATACAGATTGTGGGGTGCGATATACCTGCTTCCACAAAATAATGATTAAGGGTTTTTTATATACCTGCTTCCACAAAATACTGATTGAGGGGTGCGATATACCTGCTTCCACAAAATACAGATTGAGGGGTGCAAAATACCTGCTTCCACAAAATACTTATTGATGGGTGCAATATACCTGCTTCCACAGAATATTGACAAAGGGGTTCTATATACCTGCTTCCACCAAATATTGATTAAGGGGTTCTATATACCTGCTTCCACAAAATACTGATAAGGGGATTGATATAGCTGCTTCCACAAAATACTGATTAAGGGGTTCTATATACCTGCTTCCACAAAATACTGATTGAGGGGTGCGAAATATATGCTTACACAAAATACTGAATAAGGGGTTTGATATACCTGCTTCATCAAAATACAGATTGAGGGGTGAGATATACCTGCTTCCACCAAATATTGATTAAGGAGTTCTATGTACCTGCATCCACAAAATACTGATTGAGGCCTGCGATACACCTGCTTCTACAAAATACTGATTGAGGGGTGCGATATACCTTCTTCCGCAAAATACTGATTAAAGGGTTTGATATACCTGCTTCCACAAAATACAGATTGAAGGGTGCGATATACCTGCTTCCACCAAATATTGATTAAGGGGTTCTATATACCTGCTTCCTTAAAATACTGATTGAGGGGTGCAATATACTTGCTTCCACCAAATATTGATCAAGGGGTTCTATATACCTGCTTCCACAAAATACAGATTGAGAGGTGCGATATAACTGCTTCCACCAAATATTGATTACGGCCTGCGATACACCTGCTTTTACAAAATACTGATTGAGGGGTGCGATACACCTGCTTCCACCAAATATTGATTAACCCCTTAAGGACTCGGCCCTATTTCACCTTCTGGACTTGGCCATTTTTTGCAAATCTGACCAGTGTCACTTTAAGTGCTGATAACTTTAAAACACTTTGACTTATCCAGGCCATTCTGAGACAGTTTTTTCGTCACAGATTGTACTTCATGACACTGGTAAAATGGAGTACATTCTTTATTTTTTTTATTTATAAAAAAAATACCAAATTTGCCAAAAATTGGAAAAAATGTGCATATTTCCAAGTTTCAATTTCTCTACTTCTATAATACATAGTAATACCTACAAAAATAGTTATTACTTTACATTCCCCATATGTTTTCTTCATGTTAAGCTCATTTTGGGAATGGCATTTTATTTTTGGGGGACGTTACAAGGCTTAGAAGTTTAGAAGTAAATCTTGAAATTTTCAAAAACCAACTTTTTAAGGACCAGTTCAGGTCTGAAGTAACTTTGTGAGGCTTACATCATAGAAACCACCCAAAAATGACCCCATTCTAGAATCTACACCCCTCAAGGTATTCAAAACTGATTTTACAAACTTTGTAATCCTTTAGGTGTTCCACAAGAATTTATGGAAAATAGAGATACAATTTCAAAATTTCACTTTTTTGGCAGATTTTCCATTTTAATATTTTTTTTACTTTTACAAAGCAAGGGTTAACAGCCAAACAAAACTCAATATTTATGGCCCTGATTCTGTAGTTTACAGAAACACCCCATATGTGGTCGTAAACTACTGTACAGGCACACGGCAGGGCGCAGAAGGAAAGGAATGCCATACGGTTTTTGGAAGGCAGATTTTGCTGGACTGTTTTTTTTGACACCATGTCCCATTTGAAGCCCCCCTGATGCACCCCTAGAGTAGAAACTCCAAAAAAGTGGCCCCATTTTAGAATCTATGGGATAGGGTGGCAGTATTGTTGGTACTAGTTTAGGGTACATATGATTTTTGGTTGCTCTATATTACACTTTTTGTGAGGCAAGATAACAAGAAATAGCTGTTTTGGCACCGTTTTTATTTTTTGTTATTTACAACATTCATCTGACAGGTTAGATCATGTGATATTTTTATAGACCAGGTTGTCACAGATGCGGCGAAACCTAATATGTATACTTTTTTTTTATTCATGTAAGTTTTACACAATGATTTCTTTTTTTAAGCAAAAAAAATCATGTTTTTGTGTTTCCATAGTCTAAGAGCCCAAATTTTTTCAGTTTTTAGGCGATTACCTTGGGTAGGGTACGATTTTTGTGGGATGAGATGACGGTTTTATTGGCACTATTTTGGAGTGCGTGTGACTTTTTGATCGCTTACTACACTGCGTGCAGAATTATTAGGCAAATGAGTATTTTGACCACATCATCCTCTTTATGCATGTTGTCTTACTCCAAGCTGTATAGGCTCGAAAGCCTACTACCAATTAAGCATATTAGGTGATGTGCATCTCTGTAATGAGAAGGGGTGTGGTCTAATGACATCAACACCCTATATTAGGTGTGCATAATTATTAGGCAACTTCCTTTCCTTTGGCAAAATGGGTCAAAAGAAGGACTTGACAGGCTCAGAAAAGTCAAAAATAGTGAGATATCTTGCAGAGGGATGCAGCACTCTTAAAATTGCAAAGCTTCTGAAGCGTGATCATCGAACAATCAAGCGTTTCATTCAAAATAGTCAACAGGGTCGCAAGAAGCATGTGGAAAAACCAAGGCGCAAAATAACTGCCCAGGAACTGAGAAAAGTCAAGCGTGCAGCTGCCAAGATGCCACTTGCCACCAGTTTGGCCATATTTCAGAGCTGCAACATCACTGGAGTGCCCAAAAGCACAAGGTGTGCAATACTCAGAGACATGGCCAAGGTAAGAAAGGCTGAAAGACGACCACCACTGAACAAGACACACAAGCTGAAACGTCAAGACTGGGCCAAGAAATATCTCAAGACTGATTTTTCTAAGGTTTTATGGACTGATGAAATGAGAGTGAGTCTTGATGGGCCAGATGGATGGGCCCGTGGCTGGATTGGTAAAGGGCAGAGAGCTCCAGTCCGACTCAGACGCCAGCAAGGTGGAGGTGGAGTACTGGTTTGGGCTGGTATCATCAAAGATGAGCTTGTGGGGCCTTTTCAGGGTGAGGATGGAGTCAAGCTCAACTCCCAGTCCTACTGCCAGTTTCTGGAAGACACCTTCTTCAAGCAGTGGTACAGGAAGAAGGTCTGCATCCTTCAAGAAAAACATGATTTTCATGCAGGACAATGCTCCATCACACGCGTCCAAGTACTCCACAGCGTGGCTGGCAAGAAAGGGTATAAAAGAAGAAAATCTAATGACATGGCCTCCTTGTTCACCTGATCTGAACCCCATTGAGAACCTGTGGTCCATCATCAAATGTGAGGTTTACAAGGAGGGAAAACAGTACACCTCTCTGAACAGTGTCTGGGAGGCTGTGGTTGCTGCTGCACGCAATGTTGATGGTGAACAGATCAAAACACTGACAGAATCCATGGATGGCAGGCTTTTGAGTGTCCTTGCAAAGAAAGGTGGCTATATTGGTCACTGATTTGTTTTTGTTTTGTTTTTGAATGTCAGAAATGTATATTTGTGAATGTTGAGATGTTATATTGGTTTCACTGGTAAAAATAAATAATTGAAATGGGTATATATTTGTTTTTTGTTAAGCTGCCTAATAATTATGCACAGTAATAGTCACCTGCACACACAGATATCCCCCTAAAATAGCTAAAACTAAAAACAAACTAGAAACTACTTCCAAAAATATTCAGCTTTGATATTAATGAGTTTTTTGGGTTCATTGAGAACATGGTTGTTGTTCAATAATAAAATTAATCCTCAAAAATACAACTTGCCTAATAATTCTGCACTCCCTGTATTACACTTTTTGTGTTGTAAGGTGACAAAAAATGGTTTATTTAGCACAGTTTTTATTTTACATTTTTTACGGTGTTCATCTGAGGGGTTAGGTCATGTGATATTTTTATAGAGACGGTCGAAACGGACACGGTGATACCTAATATGTATACTTTTTTTTTATTTATGTAAGTTTTACACAATAATATTATTTTTGAAACAAAAAAAAATCATGTTTTAGTGTCTCCATATTCTAAGAGCCATAGCTTTTTTTATTTTTTGGGCGATTATCTTAGGTAGGGTCCCATTTTTTGCGGGATGAGATGAAGGTTTGATTGGCACTATTTTGGGGTGCATATGACTTTTTGATCGCTTGCTAGTACACTTTTTGTGATGTAAGGTGATATAAGGTGACAAAAAATGGTTTATTTAGCACAGTTTTTATTTTTTATTTTTTACGGTGTTCATCTGAGGGGTTAGGTCATGTGATATTTTTATAGAGCCGTGGTGTTTCGGACCGTGGTACCCAATTCGTTTCTAAATTTTGGAAAGCTTTTTGTTCTCGTTTAGGGGTTCATCTGTCGTTTTCTTCATCTTTCCATCCACAGTCCAACGGTCAGACTGAACCTACCAATCAAAACCTAGAGACATATTTGAGATGCTTTGTTTCTGAAAATCAGGAGGAATGGTCATCTTATTTACCGTTAGCCGAGTTTGCCATTAATAATTGTCGTCAAGAATCCACCGATAAGTCACCATTTTTTGGTGCGTATGGTTTCCATCCTCAGTTTTGTACGTTTAGTGAGGGGGGGCCGTCTGGGATTCCCGAGGAGGAACGATTTGAGTCTTCACTTTCTTCAGTGTGGCAGAGTGTGCAAGAAAGTTTGAAGAGAATTGGTGGTAGATACAAACGTGCGGCTGATAGGAAGCACTCTGAAGGTCCGGACCTTGGGGTGAATGACTTGGTGTGGTTGTCTACCAGAAATATCAAGTTGAAGGTTCCCTCGTGGAAATTAGGTCCAAGATTTATTGGTCCTTATAGGGTAATTAAGATCAATAACCCGGTGGTTTTTCGTCTGGAGCTACCTCAGACTCTAAGGATCCATAATGTCTTCCACAGATCTCTGCTTAAGAGATATGTAGAACCTCCTGAACCATTGCCACTACCGCCTCCACCGGTGGTTGTTGATGGCAGTCTTGAGTTTCAGGTAGAAAAGATTGTTGATTCACGATATGTTCGCCGCTCTCTTCAGTACCTGGTGCACTGGAAAGGTTATGGTTCCGAAGAGAGAATGTGGGTTCCAGCATCAGAGATAAAAGCGGACAGACTCATTCGGGCTTTTCATAGCTCCCATCCGGAGAGGCCTGGTCTTGAGGATCCAGGGGCCCCTCGTAGAAAGGGGGGTACTGTCACGACTGTGACTGATCCAGACAGGTCTGGGAGGAGAAGGTCGCAGCGACTTGCTACTCGCGATAGCTTGTGAGTTTGCTCCGTGGTTCAGGGTATGTCATCTGGGTTTTGCCTTGTGAACCTTTTTGTCCTGACTGGGAGTTTGTAGGCATCCTTCTCAGGTGAGTCCTGTCTGCCACTCCCAGCTACTATATTAATTTCACTTTCACTTGCAGTCATTGCCAGATATAGTCCTTACTTCCAGTTCTATTCTGACCTTTGAAGGAGATCGTTTGATGGTGTTGCTGTGGAGCTCTTGTCCGGCGTGGACTGTCATGTTTGGGATCGCCTTCTCTGCTCGTGACTGGATAAGTCTATCTTTGATATAGTTTGTTTGTTGCTGTCTTCTCCTGCTGTTCTCCTAGACATGAGTGATGGTGACTAGTGCTCCCATCGGCCTTTCCCCACTCTAGGCTTGTTAGGGTGACTGAGGGTTTAGGCATCCTGCTCGCCGCACGGGTTCACACCCCGTCTAGGGTATCAGGGCAGACAGGTGCCAGCTTAGGGTTAGTCAGGGGTGGCTATACTATTCCCATCCATAGATAAGGGTCCCCCTTCCCCTCCGTCTGGTGCGACACGACTGCTGCTGGGGTAGCGGTCGTGACACTTTCAGAGGAATTTCCACCTACGGCGAAACAGGTGCGGGTACCAATCCTACCGCGCCTCCAAGAAGAGGGAGGTTTGAAGATGTGTTGGTCACTTCGGATATGAGATCATTCTTGCAACCAACCCATCGACAGCCGCCCTCCGGATCCAGCCTCAGGGAACATCTAGACCGAGAGGTGTCCGGCTACATTAGGTTAACAGCCGATGTGGACTCTCTGACAAGTGAGGAACCCCTGGACTACTGATACAGACCTGGCACAATTTGCCATGGAACTCTTGGCTTGCCCCTCGTTGAGTGTCCTGTCCGAATAGACGTTTAGCGCAGCAGGGGGGATCGTGACCATTAAGTGCACTCGCCAAGCTCACGACAGTGTGGACTACCTCACATTTGTAAAAATTAATGAGGCATGGATCTCTGAGGAATTCAACACCTGTGACGACCATGTGTAATTGAATTTTCTCATGCCAGCCCACACATATCCGCCACCACCCAGAACAAAGAATGGTCCATAAAAGGCCTTTTCTGTCAGGTGAATGCCTAATTTTTGGGGCCTGTACTCCACTGGCCTACAGTAACATAGTTATCCACTGACCATCTAGTATACCTCCAGCCACATAATCACTTGTTCTTTTCTGTCAGGTGAATGCCTATTTTTTGGGGCCTGTACTGGCCTACAGTAAAATAGTTATCCACTGACCATCTAATATACCTCCAGCAACATAATCACTTGCTCTTTTCTGTCAGGTGAATGCCTAATTTTTGGGGCCTGTACTCCTGTGGCCTACAGTAAAATATCTCTAGGCTCCAGCAGGGCACATTTTTGAGAGTTTCCCTTTAAGACGCATAAAAATGGACCCTGATTAAAATACATATATTGATCCCCCTCTGGTATGTCACTGTCCATGTTGTGAGACTATTTGTGCACTTCTAGTAAGTATTTGGTGACTGCAAATATGACCTAAAGGTTTTTCTGGTTCGCCTGCCATTAAAGTCAATAGGGTCCGCCGCGAACGCGTGTTTGCGAATCGTCCCGGCCGATGTTCGTTCATCACTATCTGTCATTGTGCCACTCTGTGGCTTCCTCATGCTGCTGCCACCTCCATACTCTGTCATTGTGCCACTCTGTGGTCTCCTCATGCTGCTGCCACCTCAACACTCTGTCATCGTGCCAGATATGCGGGTGCTTCGCAGGTGGGAGATTCAAATCATCCCCCGCCTGGAAGTGCGTGCTAGGACGTGCGGGCTGGTGCAGTGATGTCATATCGCCGCGCCAGCCCATGTGTACTCGCATCGTGGGAAAACAGGAGCGAGCGCAGCCGTGTTTCAATATCTCGACAGCGCTCCGCTCAACTCAGAACCTCTACCCCCCAGAAGAAAGAGAACGCAGGCAGCCATGCACCAAGCTGCGCTGCTCTAGCAGAGTGAAGACTTGACCTGCATCCCCAGAAGAGAGCGCAGGCAGCGCTCAGAGGCAGTGACCCCTCGACCTGCCCGGAGGGAAGCTCAGGCAGCGCTGAGGAGGCTGCGCTGCGCAGTTAACCCCAGCAGCCCCAAAGAGAGAAGGAGGAGGCCATGAAGAGAATCATCCCCAGGACGACGAGCAACCCCTGGAGACGAGCATTAATGGTTGAGTAACCCTATACCACCAACAAGCATTAACCCCTACATTTCCCTGATAACCCCTGCTATACCAACAACGCCATTAACCTTTTCATCCCTGCTATTCCCCTGCCATTTACTGAACCCCTGACTGGACAACCACTGCCCTGACTTGACTCCCTGCTAACCCCTACCTTGCCCTGTACCCTATCCCTGCCCTGCAGAGCATTAACCCCTGTAATCCCTGAACCGCAGGTCCCCAGCAATCCCTGCATTGGCTATTAACCCACCAACCCTGGGTTAACCCTTTCCCTTGCAGTGCCGGATTGTGTTAATCCCCATAGGGACAGTGTGTAGCCAGGTGGGTGGGAGCTGCTACTGATATTACGTGTGTTATATAGGTAGATTTGTGGGGTGGAATTGTGTAATTTATTGTACTGTGTAGTGTAGTTAGGTGTAATATTATATTGCTGTGTTGTAGTGTTTTATTACTGTACTGTGGTGTGTGCATCTATATGTATATATATTTATAACCATTGATATATAAATATATATAGATATAGCGTATTAGTAGACTGTAAATGGTTTATTGTGTGTAGTAAATATACTTTGTTGTTCATAACGCAGTGTATAGCCGTTTATAGTCGCCTCCGTAGTAGCAGCAATAGTTGCATATAGTTCAGTAAATAGGTAAGGCAACAGAGATAGTTCCTTTTATAGTATAAATAGGCAGAGTCATCACTAGACGACTCACGCCTATTTATGAATATTAATTATTGAGATTACCCAAAATATCAATAATTAATATTACCTTTATATTGGCGAGCCAGCCAGGAGATCTATTTATGAATATTAATTAGTGAGATTGCCTAAAATATAAATAATAAATATTTCCTTTTACATTGGCGAGCCAGGCCCACTGCTAAAGAATTCGTTTTTTGTGTTTGGCTTTGGTGAAGAAAATCTCTTACGCTGTGAACTAGTCAGGCGAGAGCGACGTGGTCAGTGGATTCTGAGCGTCCAGGGCATGATAGTTCGGACAGGTAAAGCGTTTTTTTTCCAATCAGAACTAAACACAAGGCAATCTCTACAGCAGAGAACCTAAAATCTTTTGATTTTTGTGTACTAATGATTTTCTGATTCCCTTACACACCTACTGAACACTGGAGAGAAGTCGTCACATACGTCACTGAAGAGAGAACCATCACCGTTGGAGCTGAACAGAAGTCCGGCTAGTTGGAAGAAGGCGTTCCGGATATTAAAAGACCTCCTCTACGCAGCACACAAAGGACAAGGAAGGACAGCATCAATGAAGATGGCCTCTCATCAAAACGTAAGTATGGACTTCACCACACTGCAAAACATAGTACATTTAACTCCATCATCCCCAACACTTACATGTCAGCAGAAATGCTGTGGTCTGCACAGGCTTGTAGTTATTACAGGCTATGTGTTAACAAACGGACGGTATTGAACAAGGCAACCAAACGGCTTCAGATGCTAGCCAAACTTGTTCATACATTTGAGGTTAGCATCTGCAAGACAAAGCAAGTTGCGCTGGTATCTCGGTCAACAGAGACAATTCCTCTGACTATTCACTGTCAATGCTGTGCCAGTAATTCAAACCAGGTTTCGGCATTGCGGGCACAGCTGGTGGAGAATGTACAGTCTACCGTTGACTGAGATGCGCAGGTGGCTAGGATAGAGTCACAGTTAGTAGGGCTGCAGAGGCAGAAGGAGGAAATTGAGGCTAAGTTGACTCAGTCTTATGCTGAGATCAAGGCCTTCAAGGAGCGAACTGCCTCTACTGACTGCTGTAAGGTCCCAGCTAATGACTGGCATGCAACAGGTCATCACCAATTTGTTGCCGGCCCTTTCTTTGTTGCAGGGCCGGAATCTCCCAAAATTTTTCCCTGTCCAGGGAAAAAAAGGGGGGAGATTAGTCTGTGACAAGCCAAATCACCAGACTAAGCCTGTCCAGACTAACAGAGATTTTTCCTTGACTTTGGGAAAAAGAAATGTTGTGAAGAGTGTGTCCCTGGGGATGGAACAATTCAGGAGATGGGAGCACAACGGCAGTGTAGATGGACCTAGGCCATGCAGGGCAAACATTAGATGTTTTGCATGTGGTGGCTTAGGTCATATAGCGAAGCACTGCAAAACAGGTAAGAGCAAAACACAAAGGACATGAAGCCGGTTCAGGTGTGGGAATGATCCTGGCCATATGTTTTCTGGAATTTCCTGTCCTTTACCAGAATCCTCAGCCTGAGGAAGTGTTCTTGTTGCTTCATTGCTTGTACCCTGTCTTTGGCTAGAAACCTCATCCTTAGGACTCATGTAGACTACCATATATTCGTGTCTGCATCCATTCCACAAATTTTGCGGAGGTGATGCGGACCCATTAATTTCAATGGGGCCGCACAAGATGCGGACAGAACCCCATATACTGTCCGCATCCGTACTTCCGTTCTGTGGCCCTGAAAAAAGATAGAACATATCCTATTCTTGTCCAAAATTGAGGACAAGAATGGGAATTACTATCATAGGGCCGGTTGTTCCGTTAAATGAGGAACGCACATGGCAGGTATCCGTGTTTTTCTGATCCTTAATCAGCGAACCGCAAGACCGATACAGTCATATGAATGAGCTCTTAGCCACAGCTGGAAGTGACCCTGTTGCTTCATTGCTTGTACTTGTCGTATCATAGTTTTGGGTGTCCGCATAATGCTCAAAGGGCCCTACATCATCTCTGTCTTGTGTTTTTCTCAGATGTCTCCGATTTCTCCTTAGTCTTCTTCCTTGCTCTTTTATAATTTCATAGGACCGAGGTCCAAGTTTCTGGACATCCCTTGCCTTTTGCCAGTATTTGTCATATTTGCCTCTTAGCTGCATCCATACATTATAATTTTTCTGAAGATCAGGCTGATCATTTCCTAATTTATTGTAATAGAAAGCTGGCTTAGGCTACTTTCACACTAGCGTTCAGGTGTCCGCTCGTGCGCTCCGTTTGAAGGGGCTCACGAGCGGCCCCGAACGCATCCGTCTGGCCCCAATGCATTCTCAGTGGAGGCGGATCCACTGAGAATGCATCCGCCTGCCAGCGCTCAGCCTCCGCTCCGCTCAGTGAGCGGACACCTGAACGCTGCTTGCAGCGTTCGGGTGTCCGCCTGGCCGTGCGGAGGCGAGCGGATCCGTCCAGACTTACAATGTAAGTCAATGGGGACGGATCCGCTTGAAGATGACACCATATGGCTCAATCTTCAAGCGGATCCGTTCCCCATTGACTTACAATGTAAAGTCTGAACGGATCCGCTCAGGCTACTTTCATACTTAGAAAATTTTCTAAGTTTTAATGCAGACGGATCCGTTCTGAACGGATGCGAACGTCTGCATTATCGGAGCGGATCCGTCTGATGAAACATCAGACGGATCCGCTCCGAACGCTAGTGTGAAAGTAGCCTTATCTTGATTTCTCCTCATTTTTTTTCTAACATTTCCAATAAGCCTTGGCTTTAGCAGATAACTGGCAGTTGGTAAGAGTGTCCTTGAACATCTGCTCATGAGTCTCTGTGACGGACTGTAGTCTAGGTCTTGTGTAGGTGTGTTTCTGTGATCTACTATAGACAGGTATATACAGGTGAAACTCAAAAAATTAGAATATCGTGCAAAAGTCCATTTATTTCAGTAATGCAGATGAAAAGGAATTGCATTAATGCAGCCTAACTCCTTAACCCTTTCACGACTGCAATCTGTATATATACGTGATAGCTGCACATGCCCCGTGCAGCTACCACGTATATACACGTTCTGGCAGCTCTTTAATCCAAGCGCTGCAAAGCGCTTGGATTTAAGCTTCTGCCCCTGTCCTGCTGCTGTCACGGACAGCATACAGTGCAGTGCGGTAATGCCGGCAAGGGGCCAATCAGAGTGGCCCCTTGCCGGCAATCGATCCGATTGGTTAGTCTGTGCAGACTAACCAATCGGATCGCGGCAGTGTTAAAATGCCGGTTTCAGGCTCTGATCTGCGCTCTGCAGATCACAGCCTGAAATCGGTAATGTGTCCTGAAGCCCCCGATCTGTGCCCCCCGATCTGTGCCCCCTCCTTCTTCATGTCCTGCCCCCGATGCGGTCCTGCCCCGATCTGTGCCCCCTCCTTGTTCTTGTCCTGCCCCCGATGCGGTCCTGCCCCGATCTGTGCCCCCTCCTTGTTCTTGTCCTGCCCCCGATGCGGTCCGCCCCCTCCTGCACCGATCTGTGCCCGCTTCTTGTCCATCATCTTATCCTGCCCCCCCGAAGCGGTCCGCCCCCTCCTGCCCCGATCTGTAAGTAAAATGCTGCCCCCCCTCCCCCGTTTCCAGCGCTGCCCCCTGCCCCCGATGCGGTCCCCCTTGTGTGTGTGATGGCGGCGGCTCCATTCCTGAGCCGCCGCCATCAGCAGCGTGTGTCAGCTCTATGCTGACACTGCTGTAACCCCATAGATGCCGCAGTAGCGGCATCCATGGGGGTAATAGAGGGAGGGGGCCCCCTCTCTCTCAACCATCAGGGCTGCTGCGATCGCAGCGCCCGATGGTTGCCATGGCAACCGGACGCTTTGCAAAGGCGTCCGGTTGCCATGGTATAGGCGTCCAGTGCTGCCACCTACAGGCATCTGATTGTATTATACTTTGCAATGCAAGAGCATTGCAAAGTATAGTACAACCATCAGCCCCACTGGATCTTCAAGATCCAAGAGGGAACTGATAAAAAAAAAAGTGAAAATAATAAAAGTAAAAAATAAATAAAATAAATGTAAAAAATAAATTTCCTTTTCCTATAAAAAACAAAAAAAACAAACAGAAAACCACACATATTAGGTGTCACCGCGTCCGTAACGACCATCTCTATAAATATATCACATCATCAACCCCGTCCAATAAACACCACAAAAAATAAAAAATAAAAACGGTGTAAAAAAATAAGCCATTTTTGTCACCTTACATGACAAAAAGTGCAACACCAAGCGATCAAAAAAGGCAAATATACCCCAAAATAGTACCAATCAAACCGTTACCTCATCCCGCAAAAAATGAGCCCATATTTAAGACAATGGCCCAAAAAATAAATAAGCTATGGCTCTCAGACTATGGAGACACTAAAACATCATTTTTTTGGTTTCAGAAATGCTATTATTGTGTAAAACTTAAATAAATAAGAAAAAGTATACATATTAGGTATTGCCACATCCGTAACGATCTGCTCTATAAAACTGTCACATGACCTAACCCCTCAGATGAACGCTGTAAAAAAAAAAAAAAAAAAACTGTTCCAAAACAGCCAATTTTTTGGCCACCTTGTCCCATAAAGTGTAATAATGAATGATCAAAAAATCCTATGTACCCAAAAATGGTACCAATAAAAACCTCAACTCTTTCTGCAAAAAATGAGCCCCTGCACAAGACGATCGGTAGAAAAATAAAAAACATATGGCGTTCAGAAAACCAATCCAGCAAAATCTGCCTTCCAAAAACCATGCGGCGCTCCTTCCATTCTGCGCCCTGCCGTGCGCCCTTACATCAGTTTACGACCACATGTGGGGTGTTTCTGTAAACCGCAGAATCAGAGTAATAAATATTGAGTTTTGTTTGGCTGTTAACCCTTAACGTGTTAAAGAAAAAAATGTAATAAAATAGAAAATCTGCTAAAAAAGTGAAATTTAGAAATTTAATCTCCATTTTCCTTTAATTCTTGTGGAACACCTAAAGGGTTAATAATGTTTGTAAAATTGGTTTTGAATACCTTGAGGGGTGTAGTTTCTACAATTGGGTCATTTATGGGGTTATCCACTATGTAGGCCCCACAAAGTGACTTCAGACCTGAACTAGTCCTTAAAAAGTGGGTTTTGGAAATTTTCTTAAAAATTTTAAGAATTGCTTCTAAACTTCTAAGCCTTCTAACGTCCTAAAAAAATAAAATAACATTTCCAAAATGATGCCAACATAAAGTAGACATATGGGGAATGTTATGTAATAAATATTTTATGAGGTATCACTTTCTGTTTTAGAAGCAGAGAAATTGAAATTTAGAAAATTGCAAATTTTTAAATATTTTGGTAAATTTGGGATTTTTTAAAAAAAAAAGGAGATATATATTGACTCAAATTTATGACTGTCATGAAGTACAATGTGTCACGAGAAAACAATCTCAGAATAGCGTGGATAAGTAAAAGTGTTCCAAAGCTATTACCACTTAAAGTGACGCATGTCAGATTTGTAAATTTTGACCTGGACACTGGGGCATCAATGACCTTTGGTCATGAAAGGGTTAAAGACCGGGCACATTTTCACCTTAAGGACCAGGCAATTTTTTGCAAATCTGACCAGTATCACTTTATGTGGTGATAACTTTAAAATGCTTTGACTTATCCAGGCCATTCTGAGATAGTTTTTTTGTCACATATTGTACGTCATGACACTGGTAAAATGGAGTCAAAAAAATAAATTTTTATTTATAAAAAAATACCAAATTTGCCAAAAATGTGGAAAAATTAGCAAATTTCCAATTTTCAATTTCTCTACTTCTATAATACATCGTAATACCTACAAAAATAGTTATTACTTTACATTCCCCATATGTCTACTTCATGTTTGGATCATTTTGGGAATGACATTTAATTTTTTGGGGATGTTACAAGGCTTAGAAGTTTAAAAGCAAATCTTGAAATTTTTCTAAAATTTTCAAAAACCCACTTTTCAAGAACCAATTCAGGTCTGAAGTCACTTTGTGAGGCTTACATAATAGAAACCACCCAAAAATGACCCCATTCTAGAAACTACACCCTTCAAGGTATTAAAAACTGATTTTACAAACTTTGTTAACCCTTTAGGTGTTCCACAAGAATTAATGGAAAATAGAGATACAATTTCAAAATTTCACTTTTTTGGCAGATTTTCCATTTTAATAATTTTTTTCCAGTTACAAAGCAAGGGTTAAAAGCCAAACAAAACTCAATATTTATGGCTCTGATTCTGTAGTTTACAGAAACACCCCATATGTGGTCGTAAACCGCTGTACGGGCACATGGCAGGGCGCAGAAGGAAAGGAATGCCATACGGTTTTTGGAAGGCAAATTTTGCTGGACTGGTTTTTTGACACCATGTCCCATTTGAAACCTCCCTGATGCACTCCTAGAGTAGAAACTCCAAAAAAGTGACCCCATTTTAGAAACTACAGGATAGGGTGGCAGTTTTGTTGGTACTATTTTAGGGTACATATGATTTTTGGTTGCTCTATATTACACTTTTTGTGAGGCAAGGTAACAAGAATTAGCTGTTTTGGCACCGTTTTTATTTTTTGTTATTTACAACATTCATCTGACAAGTTAGATCATGTGGTATTTTTATATACCAGGTTGTCACGAACGCGGCGATACTTAATATGTATACTTTTTATTTATTTATGTAAGTGTCACAAGGGTGTTAAGAGCCACGCCTGACTCCGTTATACCCGGGGTCAGGAAGTCGCAGCTGGTGGCTGCGCGCTCTATGTAGAAACATAGTGCTGTTTCTTTATGGTAGCTTTCTGGGTTTGCCTTGCAACCCTTTTTGGCTCACTCAGGGATCCGTAGCTCCTTCTCCTCAGCTGTTTCTTGTCCAGCACTCCCAACCTCCTTATATTCCCCTCTCACACTTCTCTGGTTGCCAGATATAGAGCTTCCTGCCTGGACTTCTATACTGACCCACTGGAGCTGTGTAACTGTGTTCCCTGGTTGTTGTTCCAGAGTGTTACCCTCCGGATCCCTGTGGGCCTTGGTGGTCTGCTGTTGTCGCCCACCTGGGATTATATGTGTTGTCTGTATTGTCTGTCCTCTCCTTGGTGTTTTCCTTTAGTGTCAGTGGTGCGGACTAGTGATCCCACCGCCCCGTTCACTACACAGGGTTCATCTTAGGGAAAGCCAGGGTTTAGGCACGTGATCGGCGTACGGGTGAGGAACCCGTCTAGGGACGTCAGGGCAGTCAGGTGCCAGCCGCAAGGTGAGTCAGGGGTCACCACCTTTCCCTCTCCCTTGGACAGGGCCTTCCGATTTCCCTCCCTTTGCGTGACGCCGGTCATTACATTATATCTGGCCCTTATTTTGTGTAGGTAAAAAAAATATATATATTTTCTTTCTACCTACTTAGAATCCAGTATGGATCCAGTTGCTGCTTTGTCAGAGCAACTTCAAGGCCTGTCTTTGGAGGTGGCAGGATTGAAGGCGTCGGTCCTCCAGCAACAGCAGCAATTGCAACAGACCGCAAGCCCAGCGGTTGCTACAGGTAACCAGGTTGTTGCGGAACCCAAGGTTGTTCTTCCTGACAGATTTTTTGGGGGAAGGGACAAATTTGTGACGTTCCATGAGGCCTGTAAATTATATTTTAAGCTGCGCCCTTACTCCTCTGGTAATGAAGAACAGCGGGTGGGGGTTGTTATTTCCCTGCTGCAGGGGGACCCGCAATCCTGGGCGTTCTCTTTACCCGCTGATTCCCAGGCTCTCCGGTCAGTGGATGAATTTTTTGGGGCCTTGGGTCTCATATATGACGACCCTGACCGAGTTGCACTGGCTGAATCAAAATTACGGAGACTCCTACAGGGAGAGCGGCCAGTAGAGGAGTATTGCTCAGAGTACCCAGTGGAACGACTCGGCTCTCAGGAGTCAGTTCTGCTCTGGGTTATCTGAAAGGATTAAGGATGCGCTTGCGCTGTATGAGACTCCCTTTTCCCTTGATGCGGTTATGTCCCTTGCTATCAGAATAGATAGACGTCTTAGGGACAGATTGAAAAAACCGGAGCAATTGGTAACCCCTCCCAAGCAGCAGTTAGTCTGTACGGACTTAGACGAGCCTATGCAGCTAGGAGGAACTACTCGTCAGGTCCGTCCTCCTGAGGCTCGCCGTAGGCGTGTTTTTTTTTTTTTCTGTGGGGAGAGGGGTCATTTTATTAATGTCTGTCCTTCCTTCCTCAAAAGCAGTGGTGGATTAGCAGGCCAGCAGGCCAGGGAGATATTGGAGTGGAGTGAGCATTGCAGAGAAAATTGCTTAAATAGCAATTGCTTAGTCGCCTCCATAGCTACCCTACCTACATTTATTTCGGACTTTTTCTGAAAAGGGTTGTCAGAAGTTACCACCTCATCGTCCTTATGATGGCCCGGTTAACCTGATTCCCGGTGCAAAATTACCCAAGACCAGGTTATATAATCTTTCGGGTCCGGAGAGACAAGCCATGAAAGATTATATCTCCGAGAGCTTGGCTAAGGGACACATCAGACCCTCTTCTTCACCCGTGGCTGCAGGGTTTTTCTTCGTTAAAAAGAAAGATGGGAGCCTGCGTCCTTGCCTAGATTTCCGCGAACTAAACCAGATAACCATCCGAGACCCATACCCTCTTCCACTCATTCCTGACCTGTTTAATCAGATTGCGGGTGCTAGGTGGTTCTCCAAACTTGATCTTAGGGGGGCCTACAATCTGATTCGTATCAAGGAAGGGGATGAGTGGAAGACAGCTTTTAACACCCCTGAGGGGCATTATGAAAATCTAGTCATGCCTTTCGGTCTGACCAATGCTCCTGCTGTCTTCCAACATTTCGTTAATGACATTTTTAGTCATCTTATCGGCAGGTTTGTGGTGATATACCTAGATGATATTTTAATTTATTCGTCTGATCTGAAAACACATGAGGTGCATGTCAGACAGATACTGCAGGTCCTACGGACGAATAAATTATATGCTAAAATTGAAAAGTGTGTCTTCGCCATTCAGGAAATACAGTTCCTAGGTTATTTATTATCTGCTTCAGGTTTCCGTATGGATCCTAGGAAGGTCCAGGCAATTTTAGATTGGGATCTTCCTGAGAACCCCAAAGCACTGCAACGGTTCTTGGGCTTCGCTAATTTCTATTGAAAATTCATTAAAAATTATTCGGTGATTGTAAAACCCCTTACTGACATGACTAGGAAGGGGACTGATTTTTCTAAATGGTCTGACGCCGCTAAAATTGCTTTTTCCTCTCTAAAAGAGAGGTTTACCTCGGCACCTGTACTAATCCAACCTGATGTCTCCCAGCCTTTTATTGTTGAAGTCGATGCGTCAGAGGTGGGAGTGGGGGCTTGTCATGGTCTTACCTTCTTGCTGTTCTCCTTCGTTTGACATGTGCTGGCGGCCATCTTGGTTTCTGGGTTTCTTGTAGCCTCCCACCCTGCGGCTCCTCCTTCCCACTGGGAGGAGCTGGATGCCTAGCTCATATATATAGGAGGTCTGTGGCTTCAGTTCCTTGCTTGGTCCTCCTGTGTTCACATGCTTCTAGACTGCTGCTGCTTCTGGTTCCTGATCCTGGTTTCGTCCGACTACCCTGCTGGTTCCTGATCCTGGTTTCGTCCGACTACCCTGCTGGTTCCTGATCCTGGCTTCGTCTGACTACCCTGCTGGTTCCTGATCCTGGCTTCGTCTGACTACCCTTCTGGTTCCTGACCTCTGGCTTCGCAAAGACTCTGCTTCGGTTTCGCCATCCGTTTGGACTTTTGCTTTACAGCTTTATTTTCAATAAAGCCTTCTTATTTTCATTTATCCCTTGTTGTACGTCTGGTTCATGGTTCCGTGACATTAGGACCAAGCCATGAATTCTGACGGTACAGGGCCATCCTCGCTACCCACGCTGGTTGCCAGACTTGATCAGCAGGATCACCTGTTGGGTCGGTTCGCTGTGGCGTTGCAAACCCTGCTTGAACGCACGGCTCATTTCGCTCCCATTGCCGATGGGTCGGTTGTCGCTCCTGGGCCCGCTCCTACTGCCGCTCCGGTTGTTGCGCCAGAGTCTACCCCGACACCTGTTGTTGCACCTGCGGTGTTTCGGGGTATGACCGGTTCTGCCCCTCTTCCACAGCGCTTTGGGGGAGAGCCAACTCAGTGCCGAGGTTTCCTTAACCAGGTGGGCATTTATTTCGAGTTGCTGCCACATGCCTTTCCCACTGAGAGATCAAAGGTGGGCTTCTTGTTCTCGCTGCTCTCGGACAAGGCCTTGGCCTGGGCCAGCCCTTTATGGGAGAACAACAATCCGGTGGTTGCCGAGTTTTCCGGTTTTGTTGCTTCTCTTCGGAAGGTATTCGATGTGCCGGCTCGTGCTGCCTCTGCTGCGAAGCTCCTTATGTCCATCAGACAGGGTTCACGATCCGTAGCTGAATACGCCATTGAGTTTCGTACCCTGGCAGCAGAGGTGGGCTGGAATAATGAGGCTCTGGTCGCTGCTTTCTCTCATGGTCTCTCGGATGCCTTGAAGGATGAGGTTGCAGCTAAGGACCTACCAGTGGAGCTCGAGTCTCTTATTTCTTTCCTGATTTTGATTGACACCAGACTCAGGGAGAGACCTTCCTTTAAGGAGAGCCTGCGGAGGTTTTCTAACAGATTGGTGCCTACGTTTGTTGTCCCACCCGTGCCTCCCTCTCCTCCCACGCCTCCTGGGGATGACTTGTCTGGGGGTGAACCCATGCAGCTGGGGTTTGCTCGCCTGTCCGAGGGGGAGAGGGTACTCCGGAGACGCGAGGGCCGATGCATGTACTGTGGTCTCGGTGGGCATTTTCGGTTGGCATGTCCGAACCGTCCGGGAAACGCTCGCACCTGAGATCCTGTCGGGGGCAGATCTTGGGTGGAGTCTCCTCGTCCCCGGTTTCCCGTGTTGACAAACCACTGATCACTGTTGTCCTCTCCTGGGTCGGGGGCTCGGTGACGACCCAGGCGTTGGTGGACTCTGGTGCCGGTGGTTTGTTCATTGATAATGTGTTCGCTGCCGCCAATTCCATTCCTCTGCAGGCTCGAGGTTCCCCACTGGCTCTTGAGGCGATAGACGGCAGACCCCTTCTGCCGCCACACGAGACTCATGAGACCCTTCCAGTGGGGATAGCCATTGGTGCCGTTCACAGAGAGTCGGTCTGCCTCCAGGTTATTTCGTCTCCACACTACTCGGTGGTCTTGGGGTACCCCTGGCTCCGGAAGCATAATCCGACTTTCGATTGGAGATCAGCCGAGATCCTCTCGTGGTCACCGCAGTGTGGGGCTAGTTGCATCCATGGGTCTGTCAAGTTGCTGTGTACTTCCTCGGACCCTCTGTTGCCTCCTGAATACGAGGAGTACCGGGATGTATTCGATAAGGTGCGCGCGGTTGCCCTACCTCCGCACCGCCCATACGATTGTGCCATAGAGTTACAATCTGGTGCCGTTCCTCCTCGTGGCAAAGTCTATCCACTGTCGGTAGCGGAGAATGAGGCCATGGAGGAGTACGTGAGGGAGGCGCTTTCACGCGGACACATTCGCAAATCCTCGTCCCCGGCAGGGGCTGGATTTTTCTTTGTGAAAAAGAAGGGCGGTGAGTTGAGGCCTTGCATCGATTACAGGGGTCTCAATCGCATCACGATCAAGAACGCTTACCCGATACCCTTGATTTCCGAGCTGTTCGATCGCCTTAAAGGGGCCACGGTCTTTACCAAACTCGACCTGAGGGCGGCATATAACCTGGTAAGGATCAAGGCGGGCGATGAGTGGAAGACCGCGTTTAACACCAGGACCGGTCATTATGAATCCTTGGTTATGCCCTTTGGGTTGTGCAATGCGCCCGCAGTCTTTCAGGAATTCATCAACGATGTTTTCCGTGACCTGTTGCAGCAGTGTGTGGTGGTCTATTTGGATGACATCTTGGTATATTCTGAATCCATGGAGGCCCACATTCTGGATGTCAGACGAGTGTTGCAACGGTTACGAGAGAACAAGCTGTTCGGTAAGCTTGAGAAATGCGAATTTCACCGATCCCAGGTAACCTTCTTAGGTTACATCATTTCCGCTGAGGGGTTCTCCATGGATCCTGAGAAGGTTTCGGCTGTCTTACAGTGGCCCCAGCCCAGTGGTCTTCGTTCCCTGCAGCGCTTTTTGGGCTTCAGGGACTTTTCCATGCTAGCCAAGCCTCTCACGGATCTGACCAGGAAGGGCAGTAATTCCCAGGTCTGGCCGCTCGAGGCCATCCGAGCTTTTGAGGCTCTAAAGTCCGCCTTTGTGTCGGCTCCGATTCTGTCGCATCCCAACCCTGGGTTGCCCTTTGTCCTCGAGGTGGACGCGTCTGAGACGGGAGTAGGCGCCCTTCTGTCTCAGCGTAGAACACCAGAGGGTCCTCTGCTTCCTTGCGGGTTTTACTCCCGGAAACTGTCTTCCGCGGAGTGCAACTATCAGATTGGTGACAGGGAGTTATTGGCCATCGTGCAGGCCCTTAAAGAATGGAGGCACTTGCTCGAGGGTTCGGTGGTTCCGGTCCTCATCCTGACGGACCACAAGAATCTGACCTACCTTTCTGAGGCCAAGAGATTGACACCACGTCAGGCCAGATGGGCTCTGTTCTTGTCACGTTTTAATTACGTGGTCTCCTACCTACCCGGTTCCAAGAACATCAGGGCGGATGCCTTATCACGGCAGTACTCCGAGCTGTCCAGGGAGGAGTCGATTCCGACTTCGGTCATACCTCCGAATCAGATCTTGGCCGCCATTCGCACCAGCCTGACCTCTCCCCTGGGTGAGCAGATTTTGGCGGCTCAATCTGGTGCTCCCTCTGGGAGACCCAACGGCAGATGTTTTGTGCCTGAGGAGTTGCGCACTCGGTTGTTGCGAACCTACCATAACTCCAAGACCGCGGGGCATCCTGGAAAGAATCAGCTGTCCTGGGCTGTTTCACGTCTGTTCTGGTGGCCTTCCCTACGTTTCCGACATCGCCGCATATGTAGCGGCATGCTCCATTTGTGCCCAGAGTAAGTCCCCTCGGCACCTTCCGTTGGGCCTTCTGCAACCCATAGCCACCGGGGAGCGCCCATGGTCACACCTGGGGATGGATTTCATTGTGGACCTCCCTGCATCCCGAGGCCATACGGTCATTCTCATGATTGTGGATCGGTTTTCCAAAATGTGCCACTGTGTTCCTCTCAAGAAGTTACCCTCTGCACAAGAGTTGGCCACGATTTTTGCCAGGGAGGTCTTCCGGTTGCACGGTTTGCCCAAGGAGATTGTGTCGGATCGGGGGAGTCAGTTTGTGTCCAGGTTCTGGTGCGCCTTTTGCTCCCAGTTGGGGATTCATCTCTCCTTCTCCTCGGCCTACCACCCTCAGTCTAATGGGGCCGCAGAACGATCCAATCAGGCCTTGGAGCAATTCCTTCGTTGCTATGTCTCCGATCACCAAGACAATTGGGTTGACCTCCTGCCTTGGGCTGAGTTTGCCAGGAACACGGCGGTGAACTCTTCCTCTGGGACGTCTCCCTTCATGGCCAATTATGGGTTCCAACCTGCCGTGTTACCGGAGGTATTCTCTCCCCAGGATATTCCGGCTGTGGAGGATCACCTTTCCGTCCTACGTGCTTCTTGGGTACTGATCCAGAAGTCCCTTGAGGTCTCTGCGCAGCGCCAGAGACTCCAGGCTGATCGCAGACGAGCGCCTGCTCCTTCCTACCAGGTCGGAGACCGTGTATGGTTGTCCACCCGCAACCTCAACCTTCGAGTGCCCACTCCCAAGCTGGCGCCTCGCTTTGTTGGTCCCTTCCGAGTGCTTCGCAGGGTAAACCCGGTAGCCTATGCCCTTGCGCTTCCTCCTGGCATGCGGATCTCCAACGTGTTTCATGTCTCCCTGTTGAAGCCACTGGTGTGTAATCGTTTCACTTCCTCGGTTCCTCGGCCTCGTCCGGTCCAAGTGGGTAATCGTGAGGAGTATGAGGTGAGCAATATCCTGGACTCACGCCTGGTCCGCGGTCGGGTGCAGTTTTTGGTCCATTGGCGTGGTTATGGTCCAGAGGAGCGTTCCTGGGTTCCCTCCGCAGATGTCCATGCTCCTGCCTTGCTCCGAGCCTTCCACGCACGCTTCCCTCAGAAACCGTTCTTTACTCCGCGGAGGAGGGGCCCTTGAGGGGGAGGTACTGTCATGGTCTTACCTTCTTGCTGTTCTCCTTCGTTTGACATGTGCTGGCGGCCATCTTGGTTTCTGGATTTCTTGTAGCCTCCCACCCTGCGGCTCCTCCTTCCCACTGGGAGGAGCTGGATGCCTAGCTCATATATATAGGAGGTCTGTGGCTTCAGTTCCTTGCTTGGTCCTCCTGTGTTCACATGCTTCTAGACTGCTGCTGCTTCTGGTTCCTGATCCTGGTTTCGTCCGACTACCCTGCTGGTTCCTGATCCTGGTTTCGTCCGACTACCCTGCTGGTTCCTGATCCTGGCTTCGTCTGACTACCCTGCTGGTTCCTGATCCTGGCTTCGTCTGACTACCCTTCTGGTTCCTGACCTCTGGCTTCGCAAAGACTCTGCTTCGGTTTCGCCATCCGTTTGGACTTTTGCTTTACAGCTTTATTTTCAATAAAGCCTTCTTATTTTCACTTATCCCTTGTTGTACGTCTGGTTCATGGTTCCGTGACAGGGCTGTGCAAATGGCGTCCTTGTGCTTTCTTTTCTAAAAAACTATCTGCAGCAGAAAAGAACTATGATATTGGCAATAGGGAACTATTAGCTATTAAACTAGCGTTTGAAGAATGGCGTCACTTTTTAGAGGGGGCAATCCACCCCGTCACTGTGATTACGGACCACAAAAACCTTCTGTACCTCGAATCAGCTAAGCGTCTCACCCCTAGACAAGCTAGGTGGTCGCTATTTTTTACCAGGTTGAACGTTGTTATTACCTATCGTCCTGGGGCAAAAAATACCAAGGCAGATGCACTATCTCGTTGTTTCCCTAGAGGGGGTAATGTGAGTGATCCGGTACCCATTCTACAAAGAGGAGTGGTTGTCTCTGCGGTACACTCTGTTCTGGAGGGGAAGGTGTTAGAGGCCCAGGGGGACTCCCCGGTCTCTTGCCCCTCAGAGAAATTGTTTGTACTGTTGAACCTGCGTCTTGAATTATTAAAGGAACATCATAATTCGGCACTTGCTGGGCACCCGGGTAGTAAAGCAACCTTGGAGCTATTGTCTCGTTGTTTTTGGTGGCCGAGGTTGCGTCAGGATGTAATGGATTTTGTGTCTTCCTGTTCTACTTGTGCGCGCGCGAAAGTCTCTCATACACGTCCTGCAGGGTCTTTATTGCCACTTGTCATTCCCAATAGACCATGGACACATCTGTCAATGGATTTTATCACTGACTTACCTTTGTCTGCGGGTAAAACAGTTATCTTGGTAGTAGTGGACAGGTTTAGCAAAATGGTACACTTCATTGCGTTACCCGCACTACCTAATGCTAAGACTCTTGCTCAGGTATTCATCAGTGAAATCGTGAAGCTTCACGGGGTCCCTTCCGATGTTGTTTCGGATCGGGGTACCCAGTTTATTTCTAAGTTTTAGAAAGCTTTTTGTTCCCGTTTGGGGGTACACTTGTCCTTTTCCTAGGCTTTCCATCCTCAGTCGAATGGACAGACTGAGCGTACCAACCAAAACCTTGAGACATATCTAAGATGTTTTGTGTTTGAAAACCAAGAGGTGTGGTCATCATATTTACCGTTAGCCGAGTTTGCCATAAATAATCGCCGTCAGGAATCTACTGGCAAGTCACCATTTCTTGGTGCATATGGTTTTCATCCCCAATTCTGTACTTTCAAAGAGGGGGGGTCTTCTGGGGTTCCCGAAGAGGAACGGTTTTCATCATCTCTTTCATCGGTATGGCAGAAGGTGCAAGCTAACTTGAAAAATATGGGAGGTAAATATAAATGCATGGCTGATAAGAGACAGTCGCCAGGTCCGGACCTAGGAGTGAATGACTATGTGTGGTTGTCTACTAGGAATATTAAATTAAAGGTTCCCTCTTGGAAACTGGGTCCTAGGTTCATTGGCCCTTACAAAATAGTAGCCATCATTAACCTCGTGGCTTTTCGCCTGGAGCTACCTCAGACTTCTAAAATCCATAACGTCTTCCATAAGTCGTTACTCAAGAAATATGTTCCACCTCTAGAACCGTCACCGCTGCCACCCCCTCCTGTTGTTGTGGATGGTAAGTAATCTAGAGTTTCAAATATCCAAAATTGTTGATTCTCGTCGGGTCCGCCGCTCTCTTCAATATCTGGTGCATTGGAGGGGTTACAGTCCCGAGGAAAGAATGTGGGTTCCAGCGTCTGAGGTAAACGCCGACAGGTTAGTTCGGACTTTTCATGCCTCTCATCCTGAGAGACCTAGTCCTGAGTGTCCGGAGGCCCCTCGTAGAGAGGGGGGTACTGTCACGAGGGTGTCAAGAGCCACGCCTGACTAAGTTATACCCGGGGTCAGGAAGTCGCAGCGGGTGGCTGCGCGCTCTATGTAGAAACATAGTGCTGTTTCTTTATGGTAGCTTTCTGGGTTTGCCTTGCAACCCTTTTTGGCTCACTCAGGGATCCGTAGCTCCTTCTCCTCAGCTGTTTCTTGTCCAGCACTCCCAACCTCCTTATATTCCCCTCTCACACTTCTCTGGTTGCCAGATATAGAGCTTCCTGCCTGGACTTCTATACTGACCCACTGGAGCTGTGTAACTGTGTTCCCTGGTTGTTGTTCCAGAGTGTTACCCTCCGGATCCCTGTGGGCCTTGGTGGTCTGCTGTTGTCGCCCACCTGGGATTATATGTGTTGTCTGTATTGTCTGTCCTCTCCTTGGTGTTTTCCTTTAGTGTCAGTGGTGCGGACTAGTGATCCCCGTTCACTACACAGGGTTCATCTTAGGGAAAGCCAGGGTTTAGGCACGTGATCGGCGTACGGGTGAGGAACCCGTCTAGGGACGTCAGGGCAGTCAGGTGCCAGCCGCAAGGTGAGTCAGGGGTCACCACCTTTCCCTCTCCCTTGGACAGGGCCTTCCCATTTCCCTCCCTTTGCGTGACGCCGGTCATTACAGTAAGTTTTACACAATGATTTCATTTTTGAAACAAAAAAAATCATGTTTTAGTGTTTCCATAGTCTGAGAGCCATAGTTTTTTCAGTTTTTGGCCGATTATCTTGGGTAGGGTAGGATTTTTGCAGGATGAGAAGACGGTTTGATTGGCACTATTTTGGGGTGCGTATGACTTTTTTATCGCTTGCCATTACACTTTTTGTGATGTAAGGTGACAAAAAATGGCTTTTTTTACACTGTTTTTATTTTTATTTTTTTACGGTATTCACCTGAGGGGTTAGGTCATGTGATATTTTTTATAGAGAAAGTTATTACGGACGCGGCGATACCTAATATGTATACTTTTTTTTATTTATGTAAGTTTTACACAATAATATCATTTTTGAATTAAAAAAAAAATCATGTTTTAGTGTCTCTATATTCTGAGAGCCATAGTTTTTTCAGGTTTTGGGCGATTATCTTAGGTAGGGTCTAATTTTTTGCGGGATGAGATGATGGTTTTATTGGCACTATTTTGGGGTGCATATGACTTTTTGATCGCTTGCTATTACACTTTTTGTGATGTAAGGTGACAAAAAAATGGTTTATTTAGCACAGTTTTCATTTTTCATTTTTTACGGTGTTCCTCTGAGGGGTTAGGTCATGTGATATTTTTATAGAGCCGGTCGATACGGATGCGGCGATACCTAATATGTATACTTTTTTTTAAATGTAAGTTTTACACAATAACAGCTTTTTTAAAACAAAAAAAATGATGTTTTAGTGTCTCCATATTCTGAGCCATAGTTTTTTTATATTTTGGCCGATTGTCTCAGGTAGGGGCTCATTTTTTGCTGGATGAGGTGACGGTTAGATTGGTACTATTTTAGTGTTACTCATACAGCTTCCAGCCTGTGAGATCCAGGGGGCTGGATCTCACAGGCTCATCACAGGAAGGCAGCGCCGATGCCTCAGGAAGGCATCACGCTGCCTTCCATGCCATCGGGTCCCCCCTACAGCCCCACGGGGACCCGATGGCACCACCGCCTGCCGCAACCTGTAAAAGCCGCAAACCGCAGGTCTGAATTGACCTGCAGTTTGCAGCGATCGCCGACACGGGGGGGGGGGGGGTCACGGGACCCCCCCGCGCATTGACCCAAGGTGCCTGCTCAATGATTTGAGCAGGCACCTTGTTCTGATCACCGCTCGCCGGGCGGCAGTGATCGGAAATACACATGACGTACCGGTACGTCATGTGTCCTTAAGTACCAGGACATCATGCCGTACCGGTATGTCATGTGTCCGGAAGAGGTTAAAATTTTAATTTTGAGAAAAGTTTTAATATTCTAGGCTCAAAGTGTCACACTCTAGTCAGAGACATCGGTGTGAAGCATCAAGGACTCAAGCAAAAAGTGTAGTCTGAACACAGTCCAATAGTCAGTGCAGGCTGAGTATTTGTGTAATCCAGGTCACAGTTCTAAGGTCGGGGCAGGCAGCAAGTAGCAGAATCGGTGGACAGACAAGGTTAATTGCGTGGATATCCAGACAAGAATACCTTCACTGCTTAGTAGCAAGTAAATAACCTCAAAGCTTGGTCAAGGAGGTAGATCCACAGCCCAGCTAAATAAGGGAGGCTGATCATAAACTTAACCAACACCTGGTCAGGGGCAGGAGGAAAGGATTAACTCTCATACTGCTGAAAGGAGTACACTGAGCACTAGTCCCAGTATGCACAGGGAAAATAGAGCGATGCCTGCGCTTGCCTGGGACATCGGCGGACATGAGCTGCCAGCCTAATGGACATATACAGGTGAAACTCGAAAAATTTGAATATCGTGGAAAGTTTATTTATTTCAGTAATGCAACTTAAAAGGTGAAACTAACATATGAGATAGACTCATTACATGCAAAGCGAGATATTTCAAGCCTTTATTTGGTATAATTTGGATGGCTATGGCTTACAGCTTATGTTATGAAACCCCAAAGTCTCAATTTTGAGGTACCCTTTGCTCAGGGGGTATGGATTAATTAGCTGACTAGAGTGTGACACTTTGAGCCTAGAATATTAAACCTTTTCTCAAAATTCTAATTTTAACCTGTAACGGGGTTCCGAAGGTGCACTCGGTCCCCCATTAGCCGCAGACCTGCTGCTTAGCTTCGGGAGCGAGGATCTGTGTTTGACCTCGTTCCCAGGGCGGCTTTACTAGCTGGGTGGCTCCCTGCTCCTAAGTCTGCCTTGAGCGCCAAGCTGATCACTCGGTGCTCGACTGGTTGGTCTGTCAGTCATGTGACGCTGGCCACGTCACATGACCCTCACTCCCCACTATAAATATAGGCAGCCTGCTGGCCACAGGTTGCCTGTTAATTTAGGTTCCACCTGTGGTTTTATCTTTCCTGGCGTACTTACCTCCTGCTGAATTCCTGACGATCCTCTGCCTGCTCCTTGTGTACTTTGCTGCTCTCCTGGTATTCTGACCCCGGCCTCCTCCTGACGATCCTCTGCTGACTCCTTTGGTACTAAACGACTCTCCTGGTATTTTATGACCCCGGCTTCTCCTGACAATTCTCTGCTTGCTCCATTTGTACTTTGTAGCTTTCCTGGTATTGATTCGGTCCGTTCTCGTTCTGTTGTTTGTCTGTCTGTCATCCCTGCACTTAGTCCAAGCTAGGGATTGCCGTCCAGTTGTCCCCTGTCATTAGGATTCGCGAGGCAAGTAGGCAGGGCCAGGGGTAAGGGTGGAGCGCAGTGGTCACTTCCCTGTGTGTGTGTGTACACGACCGTTACAGATTAACAGGCCTAATAACCACTGTATAATGAATCCTCTGGTGACCCTGACTGACCATGTCTCAAATCTGAGGCAGATGGTGCAGGAGTTAGGGGAAAAACTCAGTTCATTTGAGTTAGGGCAAGGTTCTTTCACTCCTCAGGCCTCCAGTCTGCATTTTGAGCCCCAGATTAAGCTCCCAGAACCCTTTTCTGGAGACCGGAAGAAGTTTCTCTCTTTTAAGGAGAATTGCAAACTTTACTTCCGTTTGCGCCCCGTGTCCTCTGGCCCCAAGAGTCAACGCGTGGGCATTATCATTTCCCGACTACAGGGTGATCCCCAGGACTGGGCGTTCTCTTTACCTGCTGGCGCCAGTTGTTTGTGTTGTGTGGAGGGGTTCTTTCAGGCCCTAGGTACCCTCTATGATGAACCAGACAGGGCTCTAGTAGCCGAGACGGCTCTAAAGGCACTGGTTCAGGGCAATCTACCTGCGGAGGATTATTGCACACAATTCAGAAGGTGGTGTATCCCCTCAGGGTGGAACGAACCAGCCCTGAAGAGTCAGTTTAGGTCAGGTCTGTCTGATAATTTAAAGGATCTTCTGGTTAGTTATCAACTTCCAGAGACCTTAGAGGAGATGATGACCCTTGTTGTCCGACTTGACCGATGGGTTAGAGAGAGATGACAGGAACAACAGTTCTCTTCCCAGATGGTGGTCCAGCCAAAAGCCTATCCCAGAGACAATGCTGAGGTCTCCACCGAGGAACCCATGCAGGTTGGCATGACCCGAGGGAATCTTCGCCGCAGACGTGGAGAATGCTTTTACTGTGGAGATCCTGACCATTGGATCAACCAGTGTCCTAAGAAGGTCCTCTCTGTCAAGGCTCCTAAGGCAAGGCAACCTAAAGACCAGGTACACCCTGAATTTTCTAAATGTAAGCTTTTGGTACCCATTACGATTTCTCTGGGAGTAGACAAATGGCTGGGTAAGGCCTTAATTGATTCTGGCTCAGCGGCTATCTTTATTGACTCTGAGTATGCTGTAAGATTGGGTATTCCTATGTTTGCCTTACCAACTCCTATCCATGTCATGGCTATTGATGCTACTCCTCTTATTGGTGGTACGGTGAGCTCATGTACCTCTGAGATTTCTCTAACCGTGGGTGTGTGCCACTCAGAGAGATGTTCCCTTTTAGTCCTGGAGAACCTACCGGCTAAGTTGGTACTAGGGTTGCCTTGGCTCCGACTATATAACCCCACTATAGATTGGTCCAGTGGGGAGTTGGTGAGATGGGGGCCTAAGTGTGACTCGTGCTTGTACGTGGTGCAGGCTGAGGTCTCAGTAAAGTCTGATACCTTACCCACTGTTGTTAGGGAATATTCTGATGTATTCTCATCACCAACCCCGGAGGTTCTACCCCCCCATAGACCTTATTATTGTACCATAGAGCTAGTAGAGGGGGCCAAGTTTTCTAAGGGGCGAATTTATAATCTTTCTAAGCCTGAACGCAAGGCCATGGAAGATTATATTAAGGAGAGCCTTGGTAAAGGGCATATTAGACCTTCTGTCTCTCCTATGGGGCGGGGTTTTTCTTCGTTAAGAAAAAAGATGGTGGTCTTAGGCCATGTATCGATTACCGGAGATTAAATAAAATCACTGTCCAGAATAGATACTCCCTCCCATTGATTCCGGATTTATTTAACCAGGTTCTGGGGGCAACCTGGTTTTCCAAAATTGACCTTAAAGGGGCATATAATCTAATCTGAATCAAGGAGGGAGACGAATGGAAGACGGCGTTCAATACTCCGGTAGGACACTTTGAATATCAGGTGATGCCTTTAGGACTCAGTAATGCCCCAGCTGTGTTCCAAAACTTCATGAATGACATTCTTAGGGAGTTCTTAGGTAAATTTGTTATTGTCTATCTTGACGACATTTTGATATTCTCTCCTGACTTCGAATCCCATGTGTCTCATGTTAAACAAGTATTAGAGGTGTTGAGGGAGAATCAGCTATCCGCTAAGCAAGAGAAATGTGTCTTTGGTGTACAGAAGATTCTGTTTCTAGGGCATGTTCTGACTCCTCACGCCTTCAAGATGGATCCTGGTAAGGTACTAGCAATTAAGGAATGGGTAAGACCTTCATCCTTAAAGGCCTTACAACGGTTCCTAGGTTTCGCCAATTACTATCGTAAATTTATTATGAATTTTTCCGTAATTGCTAAACCATTGACCGACCTTACTAAAAAAGGGGCGGATTTGGAGAATTGGTCTACTGAGGCCATTTCTTCATTTGAAAAATTAAAAAAGGCATTCAGTAGCGCTCCCATTCTGGAGGGCCTTCTGTCAAAAATGTAAAATTTCATTGTCTTTTTCCTCTGCCTACCACCCTGAGAGTAATGGGCAGACTGAACGCCTTAATCAGTCTGTGGAACAATTCTTGAGGTTGTATGTTGCTGATGACCAGCAATTATGGGTGAAATTTCTTCCATTGGCTGAATTTGCTTTGAATAACCGTGTCAATTCTTCTGCTGGGGTTTCACCTTTCTTTTGTAACCATGGTTTCCATCCCCGTTTTCATTCTGGGTCATCCGTCTCCTCCTCTAACCCTGAGGCGGATAGGCTCTCCTCTGAACTGTGCACAGTTTGGGCCCGGGTTCAATCGAACTTAGAAAAGGCTCAAAGTTCTCAGAAACTCAAGGCCGATAGAAGACGTTCAAGGGGGGTGAATTTTCAGGTTGGGGATAAGGTATGGTTGTCCTCCAAGAATCTCTCTCTTAAGGTAGATTCTAAAAAGTTTAGGTAGGCAAAAATAAAAAATATAGGCGTGCTCAAACCCTGTTGCACCGAGCATGGACCATGCCGGGAACCACAGCGTAACTTAAGTAAAGGAGAGAGAAAAGTCCAGCCTACATGTTTCGGATCAAGGACAATAGCGATCCTTCCTCATGACAATAAAAAGTTTGCTCCTCGTTTTATTGGACCATATAAGATTACAGAGGTGATTAACCCGGTATCATTTAGGTTGGAGCTGCCCGAGTCATTCCACATTCATAATGTGTTCCATAAATCTCTACTTAAAAAATATTTTGAACCGGTAGTACCATCGAAAGCCTCGCCTCCACCGGTTCTTGTTAATGATGATGTCGAGTATGTGGTGTCTAAAATAGTGGATGTCAGGAAGGTGCGTAATTCCTTGCAGTACCTGATTCACTGGAAGGGGTATGGACCTGAAGAGAGATCTTGGGTACCTGCCAGGGAGGTTCATGCTCCTAGACTTGTTTGAAAATTTCATTTAGAACACCCTGAAAGGCCATCGCCTGAAGTCTTGGGTCCGGTGGCCCCTCGTAAAAGGGGGGATACTGTAACGGGGTTCCGAAGGTGCACTCGGTCCCCCATTAGCCGCAGACCTGCTGCTTAGCTTCGGGAGCGAGGATCTGTGTTTGACCTCGTTCCCAGGGCAGCTTTACTAGCTGGGTGGCTCCCTGCTCCTAAGTCTGCCTTGAGCGCCGAGCTGATCACTCGGTGCTCGACTGGTTGGTCTGTCAGTCATGTGACGCTGGCCACGTCACATGACCCTCACTCCTCACTATAAATACAGGCAGCCTGCTGGCCACAGGTTGCCTGTTAATTTAGGTTCCACCTGTGGTTTTGTCTTTCCTGGCGTATTTACCTCCTGCTGAATTCCTGACGATCCTCTGCCTGCTCCTTGTGTACTTTGCTGCTCTCCTGGTATTCTGACCCCGGCCTCCTACTGATGATCCTCTGCTGACTCCTTTGGTACTACACGACTCTCCTGGTATTTATGACCCCGGCTTCTCCTGACAATTCTCTGCTTGCTCCATTTGTACTTTGTAGCTTTCCTGGTATTGACTCGGTCCATTCTCGTTCTGTTGTTTGTCTGTCTGTCATCCCTTCACTTAGTCCAAGCTAGGGATTGCCGTCCAGTTGTCCCCTGTCATTAGGACTCGCGAGGCAAGTAGGCAGGGCCAGGGGTAAGGGTGGAGCGCAGTGGTCACTTCCGTCCCCCCTGTGTGTGTGTGTACGCGACCGTTACATAACTTCTTCCGGACACATGACATACCGATACGGCATGATGTCCCGGTACTTAAGGACACATGACGTACCGGTACGTCATGTGTATTTCCGATCACCGCCGCCCGGCGGGCGGTGATCAGAACGAGGTGCCTGCTCAAGTCATTGAGCAGGCACCTTGGGTCAATGCGCGGGGGGGGGTCCCGTGACCCCCCGTGTCGGCGATCGCCGCAAACTGCAGGTCAATTCAGACCTGCGGTTTGCGGCTTTTACAAACCCCCTCTAGTACTTTACCAAAGACATTGTTACAGTATATAGACTAGGTCTCTATTACTACCGCAATGTTTCTGTATGGAGGAAAGTCACTGGCCTATTACGACAATAGACTGAAATTCCATACTTTCCAACATTGTCGTTGGTAAATTTAAAGAGGATTCCATGCTGCACTGACAGTTTATCTCTTATGTGGAAGAAGGGAGAAACTTCCACTGGAACATGCTGTTTCTATTTTGGCCCTTGACTGCCAATTATTCACACATATTGATGCTTTAAATGTCAACCACAAAAACAAACAGGAACCATGCATCGGACAAAATATGCTGACAACGTGCCCTGAAACGCTTATAGCATTAGTGGTTTATGGAATCCAGTTCCGCGGCATTCAATAGAAAAAACATTTTCGAGGAAGTAAAAGGGGGGCAGGAGAGAGAGTGGGGGAGGGGGATGAATAGGAAAAAAATGGAAAGAAGTGGTACATACAGCTCCACCTGTGAGACTGTACGTACGTACAACACGGTAGCATAAAGAAGTGAAACATGTAGTGTTAAAAGGAGCCTGGTGAGCTCTGCAGATCACTTATCATAACCTATGAAGAGTACCACTTATAATTATAGCAGCTAAGGAGGGATAAGATAGTCAAAAGGTCTGGGGCAAAACCATAGCAGGCACAAGACAGTAACACCTACAAAGTCACAATGCAGACCTTCGGTATCAAATAAATCCCAACAAAGGATGTCAAACAATGAGAAGGCACTTTAGTGTTGACTAATACAGCCAGGAGGTAATAAGAAGTGATCCCAGTTGCCCAAGCATCAATCCCAGATCAGGTGCAAATTAATACACCTATCACAATCTTGTCCTGCGCTGCTGGACATGTGCGTCGACCCACTAGCACAATCAAAGAAAAATGTAAATGAAATCAACATACTGAAAGGTAGAAAATTGTACGGTATTCCCTATTGCCCATCCCACAACAATAGATCAGGCGCAAAAAGGATTCACCTATCGTAATCACAAGTTGCACCCGGTGTCAAGGGGAACACCGTATCGGCAGATGTACAGGTTAGGTTGGAGGAGAAAACCCCCCCAAAAAACAATAGTCTGCCGACTGTAAGGCCAGATAGTCTAGCTTATTGAGAGGCAAAAGATGGTACGTTAGTCCCTATGTCCAACCAACAACAATGGATGGGGTGTGAAGAGGACGGATCTGCAGAAAGGAAGTCTATATGGTCTGCAGGTCTGACTTTCATTAAGGGACATCCAGACTTGCCACATTCTAGTTGGTTGTTGCAGTAGAGGAACAAGGGCACTGGCTGGTCAAATGGTATGCCCTCCCGGTGTAGTATATCGTCACCTTTCTTAGGATCTTTAATCATGTACTATGTTACTACTATGTTACTATGTAGTTGTGGGATCAAATCTTGCAGGCTACATGAAAAATAAAGACCCAGCAATAACGTATTTGGGATTTTTGGAGGGCCATAGTCACTGGTCGCATTGCTCTCCATTTTTCTATCATGATGAGAGCTAGATCAGCAAACAGCTGTACCAAGGAGTCAACTTCGGGGTGAAGTTGCAAACTGCGAGCTGCTGCTAAAAGTTGGTCCCTAATTTCATGGTAGAGTGCTTTACACTCACTACATTTTCTAAATCCTCCTATTTATACTTAAGCACCTCCAATCGGTTTACATGGTCGTCCAGACGGGAATTATAAGCTTCCATGGCATCAAAAACTTCATCTACTTTATCTTCTAAATCAGATACTCTAGATCCCAATTCCTGGATTTGTTTACTAAAATCTTAAACTGCCTTGGACAGCTCAGTAGTAAAAAGAGTCTTGATGTTTGTATAGAGTTCAGTAGGATTAAAGGCAGGTGCTGGGGAGTCCACAACTGGTTCAGGCTCGGATGGAAATAGCGAGCTAGTAATGCCCTTTGGGGAGTCAGGATGGTCCATGTCAGATGGTTGGGGAGTGCAGAAAAGTTCAGGAAGGGTTTGCCAGGAGGAAGGTTGCCCTTGAGACTTACTTCTTTTTTGTGACTTTGTTGGCCTGTTTCACTTGTGAAGTTAGGATAGTTGTATAATTAAGTCAGACTTTTAAGAAGGAAAAAAAAACATGCTGCTGATGGGACAGGACATATGAGCAAGAGTTAGGCCCCATATCAGGTGTAGTAAGGAAGATAACCATGAGCAAAAGGATTCACAGTGGTACACAGGCAGTAGTAATGTAGAAATCTATCAGAACTGCCTAATATGGCCCATAGATGAAGTTCCAACTCCATAAATAGCGAAAATAATAGCAACCATACAATGTAAATTAACATAATGTCATAACTCAGCCAGGGATAAAATCACATCCAAAAAAAGCTGGTTGCCCTCCTGGCAGGAATGGGGTATAGGGTTCAGAGCACACCAAGTGCACTCCAGTACAGCAGGGCATGCAGTTCAGACCCCAGATTATTCACCACATGGAAGACAGTTCCAGGGTTCCCCTCAGAGCAATATCCAATGTAGAGGAACTATGGTCTGGATGTCTGGGTTGTGGAGCCCAAGCACACAGCATGTTGAAGCGTGGACCACCGATCCTGGAATAGCCTAGGCTTAAACTTGGCCCGGAGTTCTATTCTCCATACAGAGCTTTGAAGGAGAGGGGTGGGATATGCGATGAGCCCGCCACTGAGGTCAGGAAGCCGCTCGCTACCTGTCCTGACCACAATCCTACTTCAGGCCGAGGCACATCAAGTGACAAAAGGAAAGGGTAAGCACTTGGCCAGGAGTCTATTTTTGTAGATGACATCAAGCTACTGTACAATCTATGGAAGATGCCCATAAACTACAAGCTGACTTGGACACTCTTGAGTGTTTGGGAATACATTTGAGATGCAAAGTGGATAAATGTAAAGTTACAGTCAGGTCCATAAATTTTGGGCCATCGACACAATTCTAACATTTTTGGCTCTATACACCACCTCAATGGATTTGAAATGAAACGAACAAGATGTGCTTTAACTGCAGACTGTCCGCTTTAATTTGAGGGTATTTACATCCAAATCAGGTGAACGGTGTAGGAATTACAACAGTTTGATATGTGCCTCCCACTTGTCAAGGGACCAAAAGTAATGGGACAATTGGCTTCTCATCTGTTACATGGCCAAGTGTGTGTTATTCCCTCATTATCCCAATTACAATGAGCAGATAAAAGGTCCAGAGTTCATTTCAAGTGTGCTATTTGCATTTGGAATCTGTTGCTATTAACTCTCAAGATAAGATCCAAAGAGCTGTCACTATCAGTGAAGCAAGCCATCATTAGGCTGAAAAAACAAAACAAACCCATCAGGAAAATAGCAAAAACATTAGGCGTGGCCAAAACAACTGTTTGGAACATTCTTAAAAAGAAGGAACGCATCGGTGAGCTCAGCAACACCAAAAGACCCGGAAGACCACGGAAAACAACTGTGGTGGATGACCGAAGAATTCTTTCCCTGGTGAAGAAAACACCCTTCACAACAGTTGGCCAGATCAAAAACACTCTCCAGGAGGTAGGTGTATGTGTGTCAAAGTCAACAATCAAGAGAAGACTTTACCAGAGTGAATACAGAGGGTTCACCACAAGATATAAACCATTGGTGAGCCTCAAAAACAGGAAGACAAGATTAGAGTTGGCCAAACGACATCTAAAAAAGCCTTCACAGTTCTGGAACAACATCCTATGGACAGATGAGACCAAGATCAACTTGTACCAGAGTGATGGGAAGAGAAAAGTATGGAGAAGGAAAGGAACTGCTCATGATCCTAAGCATACCACCTCATCAGTGAAGCATGGTGGTGGTAGTGTCATGGCGTGGGCATGTATGGTTGCCAATGGAACTGGTTCTCTTGTATTTATTAATGATGTGACTGCTGACAAAAGCAGCAGGATGAATTCTGAAGTGTTTGGGGCAATATTATCTGCTCATATTCAGCCAAATGCTTCAAAACTCATGGGATGGCGCTTCACAGTGAAGATGGACAATGACCCAAAGCATACTGCAAAAGCAACCAAAGAGTTTTTTATGGGAAAGAAGTGGAATGTTATGCAATGCCCAAGTCAATCACCTGACCTGAATCCGATTGAACATGCATTTCCCTTGCTGAAGACAAAACTGAAGGGAAAATGCCCCAAGAACAAGCAGGAACTGAAGACAGTTGCAGTAGAGGCCTGCCAGAGCATTACCAGGGATGAAACCCAGCGCCTGGTGATGTCTATGCGTTCCAGACTTCAGGCTGTAATTGACTGCAAAGGATTTTCAACCAAGTATTAAAAAGTGAAAGTTTGATTTATTATTATTATTATGTCCCATTACTTTTAGTCCCGTAACAAGTGGGAGGCACATATGCAAACTGTTGTAATTCCTACACCGTTCACCTGATTTAGATGTAAATACCTTCAAATTAAAGCTGACAGTCTGCAGTTAAAGCACATCTTGTTCGTTTCATTTTAAATCCATTGTGGTGGTGTATAGAGCCAAAAAAAATTGAATTGTGTCAATGTCCCAATATTTATGGACCTGACTGTATGCTTCTGGGTAGTAATAATCTACGTTCATTGTATGTTGTAGTGGGAGTGACACTGGAAGAGTCCCTCGTGGAGAAGAACCTGGGTGTACTTACACAGACTAAATAACAGCATGCAATGTCAATCAGTTGTTCTAAGACAAGCAGGATATTGTCATGTATTAAACGAGGCATGGATCCCTGGGACAGGGATGTAATATTACCAGTTTACAAAGCTTTGGTACGGCCAGTTCAGTTCTGGCTGTCAGTTCATAGAAAGTATGCCCTGAAGCTGGAAAAGTAGAAAGAAGAGCAACTAAACTGATAAGGGCCATGGAGGGACTATGAGTTATGAGGACAGACTAAAAGAACTACATTTATTTAGTCTTGAGAAGAGGTGACTAATAAAGGGGCATGATTAACTTGTATAAATATATAAATGGCCCATACAAACAATATGGTGAAAAGCTGTTCCATGTACAATCCTCTCAAAAGACAAAATGGCACTGTCTCCTTTTGAAGAAAAAAAGTTCAGTCTCCAGAGACAACAAGGCTTCTTCACCATAAGAACCGTGAATCTGCAGAATAGTCTATCTCAGGATGTGGCCACAGCAGAAACAGAACACTTTTTAAAAAAAGGCTTAGATAATTTTCTAGAACTAAATAACTTGAATGCTTATATAAATCTGTAGAAGTCTGCTTCTCACTCCCCTTCCCTTAATTCCCATCTCTACCCATCCTTGGTTGAATTTAATGGACTTTTTTCAACCATACTAATTATGTAACTATGGTGAATTTACACCAATTCATTCCAGTTTTGGGTACTTCCTATTTAGCTAATACAAGTCAGGAGTTTGGAACTTTGAAGACAAAATGTTTCAGAATATTTGCTCATAGTGCAGCACAGGGCCTCTTTGCTGTTGCTGTATTGTCATCAAAACTCTGATTACTTACATTGAAAAAGCAACATATATTGTAACATGCATTAAATATATATTTAATAAAATAGGACTATAAGTCATCTGTCAATGTGGTAAATGCAAAAGTATTTTGAATCTATTTTTGTATTTTAGGTATAAAACAGTCATTATGCATAAGGCCGATTTTGTGGAACGGGACAGCTGGCCTCTAATAGAACAGTACTACCCTTGTCCGTAATGCGGACAATAATAGGACATGTTCTATTTCTTTGTGGAACAAAAATATGGACATATGGAAACGGAATGCGCACGGAGTAACTTCCGTTTTTTTTTGCGGACCCATTGAAATTAATGTTTCTGTATACGGTCCGCAAAAAAACCCAGAACGGACACGGAAAGAAAATACGTTCGTGTGCATGAGGCCTAAGGGCTCATTGGCACTTCTGTATTACAGGTCCATATTAAAATGTGTAGTTTCAGTTTATTTTTAATATAGTGTAGGAACATGGATGTTAAGCATTTTTGTAGTATACTTTACTAGTGTTGAGCGTGAATATTCGAATATCGAATTTTTTTGGCGAATATCGGCACTTCGCTAATTCGCTAATGTCACGGCTGAGGATGGAGAAAACCCTCAGCTGTGCGATACGAGAAAATGGAAGGTCTCTACTTGGCCAGAACCACAGAATTAGGGAGCAGGTCACCTCCTAGAGCTTCCCTAATCTGACCCTGACTCCTAGCTGCATGAGCCGTCCTTGAAGGTAGGAGGGCTCATGCTCAGGAACCTCGGATCCCTACTGACCCTCCGCCGATCCCTGAGCTAGGAGCTGGGTAGACAGCCCGTTCCTCCTGGACGCGGAGAAACAGGAGTCTAAAGTGGCCGAGCTACAAGGGGAACAGAAACAACTTATGGCAATGGCAGGTAAATGCAACAAACACCACACTCACCTGCCACAGACAACAAAGCCTGGAACCCATGTGCAAGTGCTGCTGTCCAGAACACAAACGAAGACAGCACACACCACACATCACACAGGAACCCAGGACCATAAGCTGCAATAACAATGAGACCACACACACACACCTTCATAACCCCATGTAACGTAATTTATGACCACAAGGGTGGCCCTCACTGACAGATGGTATTAGCCAGGAGGATGACTTAAGCTAACCATGGCTGAAGTACCCCTCAGAGTCTGGCATCCGCGCAGGAGCTAAATAGCCCCAAGTGGCCACACCCACACACACACACCCAGTGTTCACAAACTAAGGAGGGAGTTAACCCTTCCTACACCAGGCAAGGGAAAAAGGCACTTAAAGGGGAAGTGTCCAAATAAACATCACACTGCAGCTGTTACCGCAGGCAACGACATGCGTGGCAACCATGTCCTGGGAGTCAGCCAGAAGGCCCAGACACTGCCACCACATGTACACAATACCAAACGTTGCCACGGGCAGCCACAGTTAAGGGAAGTGTCACAGTGCACACCTACATAAACCTCGTGCACGCCAGACATACAAAGTGCATACATACACACACACCCAACTAGGTGTAACCGCATGCACTTGACAGCAAGCTGCCTAGCAACAGCTCAGGCTGCTATACTGCCAAGTACCAAATCATGTTGCCAGCGGCAACCACACGTGAGGCAACATACCAGCAGCCCTCACCATGTGGTTGACAATAAAACCAAACCGCAGGCAACTGCATGCGGATCCTGAGTCACGACCATGACCATGGTCGTGACAGCTGATATTTTGAATATAGCACTATAAATTCGCTATTTCGAATATTCTTTTTTTTTTTTTTTATTGTTATATTTTTTTCTTTCCCACTTCCCAAAAGTAGTTCTTACCTGTCCTGAGGATTCCTGGCTGCTCCAGTCAGTGCCCGTTAACGCTTCTGCCGACTTCCGTGCTCATGGAGCGTCCCCATCACCATCGGAACGCCTCCATACTAGAATGTACTGTCGGATGTGAGAATTAAGTTGAAATCGCAATTCGATTATTATAACTTGAATTAATCGAATTGCGATTTCAACTTAGCACTGCTATATTCCATATTCGTTAACTTCGTTAATTCTAGCAAGCAGACCCATTAGAAACACAGCTCTAAGTTGAAATCGCAATTCGATTATTATAACTTGAAGTAATCGCATTGCGATTTCAACTTAGACCTGGTTTACTATGGTTGGCTTGGTAGAATTAGCAAAGATGACGAATATGACGAATGTATTCGTCATATTCCTCAAAACGAAGATAACGAAGTATTCTCCATCTTCGTTTTAGCTCTATATTCGTCAACTTCGCTAATTCTAGCAATCAAATAGGAAAGTTGACTATAGAGACAGCTGTGTTTAATTCGCTATGCGATTATATTACTTTGCTTTTTTTTTAATAAATAGAATAATTATAATAATTATCAAGTATTATAATTATTTTATTTATTTAAAAAAAAAGCAAAGTAATATTATCGCATAGCGAATTGAAAACTTAGCTGTCTCTAGTCAACTTTCCTATTTGATTGCTAGAATTAGCGAAGTTGACGAATATGGAGCTAAAATGAAGATGGAGAATACTTTGTTATCTTCGTTTTGAGGAATATGACGAATACATTCGTCATATTCGTCATCTTCGCTAATTCGAGATATCAAACCAATAGGAAAGTTGCCTTAAGTTAAAATCGCAATACGAGATTATTTAAATCGCATATTAATCGCGATAACTAGAACAATGACGAATATTCGATTTCAACGAATATGAGACGAATATTCAAGCGAATATTTGCGAATTTCGTCTAAATCGAATATGGCACCTCCCGCTCATCACTATACTTTACTAGGGGAAGATGTTTCTTTGTACTAGAAAACAAGGTGTAAAGAGTCTAATTAGCAAAGGTCTGAGCGTTTCTAAAAAGACTTTCTTCAGTCCCTATGTACGTATTCTACACTGCCCATCTCCCTGCCTATCTAAGGCTACTTTCACATCTGTGCTTTGTATTCAGGTTTTGAGATCTCGCAGAGGATCTCAAAACCGGAGCAAAACGCTTCTGTTTTGTCCCCATGCATTGTCAGTGAGGACAAAATAGATCAGGATGCATCAGTGCATCAGGATGCATTTCGTTCCAGTTTAACCAGAAACATTTAAGTGTGACAAATGTGCAAAGAAATAAAATAAAAAATCTGTAAAGGGGAAGGGGGGGGGATACCTTTTCATAGCACTGTAACTTACTGGATAAAAAGTCCAGAAATCTAGTAACTATAACTGGTAATATCTTTTAAAATTTCATTGGCATGTTATAAATAGTGATGTCCCGAACTATTCGCCGGCAAACAGTTTATGGCGAACATGGCTTGTTTTGTTTCGCCGCGGCGGGCGGACATATGCAATGTTCGGTCCGCTCCCTATACATCATCATTGAGCAAACTTTGACCCTGTACCTCACAGTCAGCAGACACATTCCAGCCAATCAGCAGCAGACCCTCCCTCCCAGACCCTCCCACCTCCTGGACAGCATCCATTTTAGATTCATTCGGAAGCTGCATTCTTAGTGAGAGGAGGGACAGTGCTGCTGCTGCTGATGATGATTTAATAGGGAATACGCTAGCTAGGGAAGTGTTCTGTGTCCACAGACTCATCTGCTGTAAGGACAGCGTCCTGACAGCACCCCAAAAAGCCATTTTTAGGGCTGGTACATCAGTCTGCTTTTTTTTTCTTTTTATATATATATATATATATATATATATTGCAGTTGCCTGCCCGTGTGTGAGAGGCTGCAGGCCCCCAGACTGTACTGTGTGCACACCACTCATATAGGGTGTCACAGTACCTTGCAGATAAAAAAAAGGTCTTTTTTTTTATATATAATCGCAGTTGCCAGACAGTGAGAGGCTGCAGGCTCACAGACTGTACTGTGTGCACACCATTCATACAGGGTGTCACAATACCTTGCAGATAAAACTAAAGTAAATTAATTTTTTCTCTGTAATAAATATAATCGCAGTTGCAAGCCAGTGAGTGTCTGGCCCACAGACTGTACTGTGGCCACTGGCCAGGCCACCACTCATACCGTTACAGGGTGTCACAATACCTTGCAGATAAAACTAAAGTCAATTTATTTTTTCTCTGTGATATAATCGCAGTTGCAAGCCAGTGAGTGTCTGGCCCACACAGACTGTACTGTGGCCACTGGCCAGGCCACCACTCATACCGTTACAGGGTGTCACAATACCTTGCAGATAAAACTAAAGCCAATTTATTTTTTCTCTGTAATAAATATAATCGCAGTTGCAAGCCAGTGAGTGTCTGGCCCACACAGACTGTACTGTGGCCACTGGCCAGGCCACCACTCATACCATTACAGGGTGTCACAATACCTTGCAGATAAAACTAAAGTCAATTTATTTTTTCTCTGTGATATAATCGCAGTTGCAAGCCAGTGAGTGTCTGGCCCACACAGACTGTACTGTGGCCACTGGCCAGGCCACCACTCATACCGTTACAGGGTGTCACAATACCTTGCAGATAAAACTAAAGTCAATTTATTATTTCTCTGTAATGAATATAATCGCAGTTGCAAGCCAGTGAGTGTCTGGTAGTACTAGTTAAGACACCACTCATATAGGGTGTCACAGCACATTGCTCCGTGCACGCGCAGTGCCCCAACTTGGGAGTAAGAGGACCGACCAAGCTGCTTTTTCCATCTCCCGGTTCCTAAAATCAATTAAGTTTGGTGTATCAGAGTTTGGTCTGTCACTGTGAAGGCAGTCGAAGGTACCCGGCCTAAATTTTTTTTCACAAAAGGCAATCCCTGATATGGGACGTAACAGGGATTAAACTGATAGGAATAGTACTAGTTAAGACACCACTCATATAGGGTGTCACAGCACATTGCTCTGTGCACGCGCAGTGCCCCAACTTGGGAGTAAGAGGACCGACCAAGCTGCTTTTTCCATCTCCCGGTTCCTAAAATCAATTCAACACAAGTCCCCGGATAGGGGACGTAACAGTGATTAAACTGATAAGAATAGTTAACACACCACTCATACCGTGTGACAGAGTACATTGCACGGCGCACGCGCCGTGCCCCAAATTGGAAGTAACAAGAAGGACGCACACAGATAAATCACATTTCTGCAAGGAGTTTGTCAACTTTTGACAACTGTTTGCGGTTGTCTAAAATCCATTCAATACACGTCCTGATAGGGGACGTAACAGGGATTAAACTGATGAGAATAGTACTACAGAAAATACCACTCATATTGGGTGTGACAGTAAATTGCACGGCGCAGATGCAGTGACCGTGGATTAAAACAAAGGGGAGGGAGCCAGCGTTTTTTTAACCATCTCCCCGTTCGAAAAATCAATTCAACAAATGGACCCCAGATTGGGGACGTAACAGGGATTAAACTGATGAGAAGAGAACTACAGAAAATAACACTCATATCTGGTGTGAGAGTAAATTGCACGGTGCAGACGCAGTGACCGTGGATTCAAACAAAGGGGAGGGAGCCAGCGTTTTTTTAACCATCTCCCCGTTCGAAAAATCAATTCAATTCACCTTTCGGGGACCCTTGGTGTTGGGTGGAGGAAGAAACCTTCAATGACATCAACGGGACATGGCTAGCTTGGTATCCAACCTTGTGCAAATGGGGAGTTCGCGGTTGGGCAAATGAACTGTTTGCGGTTGTTTGCGGTGCATTAAAAGGGGAGTTTGGTCTGTCAATGTCTGTGAAGCGGGCGTAACCCTTACACTACCTGATCGATACAACATCATACCTGATTGTATACACACACTGGATGTTTTAAACCACGTTGTTCGAAAAAATGTTGGATTGTTAGGTGATTTATGCCCTTTATGGATTAAAACCCAACTCTGCGTCAACTATGTAATTTTCCATGGGAGTTTTGCCATGAAAAAATTCATTGAAAAAAGGTCACAATACATGTTAATGGCATTTTTTTTATTATTTACATTTTGTATACTCACTTTTTTTTTTTATATATGAGCATGGCCTTTAACAAAAATAGAACAGGTACATATAAAACCAGACAACTTATAGCAATAATCAAAACAAAAATGGATACAGTACAGAACTAAAAGTGGAGCAACTTGTAATAAAGGAAATCTGTATAGTGCAATTTTACCTTCAATATTTTTTTTTTATGAAAGAGGTTACACCTCTGGAAAACTGATGCCATATTACAAGTATATGCCATGAGTGTTAGATAGATGTATGTCTCAGCTCTGGGACCTACTTCTTTCAAGAGAAGTGAAGGATCCCAAACCATGCATGTGCACTAGTGTTGATCAAGCACCATAGTGCTCGGGGGCTCAGGCCAAACACATCGGGATGCTCGGGTGCTCTACCGAGCACCCGAGTATAGTGGAAGTCAATGGGAGAACCTGAGCATTAAACCAGGCACCTCCTGTTCTGAAGAGGGGAGGGTGCCTGGTTCATAGGAAAAGGTCAGAAATTGATGGAAATACCACTGAAATGGTTCAGGAACAGCATGGGGAGGATGTCTGGATGCATCTTGGACTCCCAGGTTACTGCTGGGAACGATGTTGTCCGAGTAGTACGCCACTTTTACAGACTGACAATAATACGCACAAAACCGAAGATAAAATACATTTTAAATGAAAAATTGTTAGGAAACATTCTTTCCTGTATATTAACTTGTATATAAAGTGCAAGTGCTGCCAAAAATTACAAGCAAATGGCACTACAATACACCATTTGTTACACATAAAGGAGGGCATTATACATAGCCTTGAAAAATTATGATTGATGGCCTGCTGATGACCCTCAAAACATTTGGAGCAAGGGCCTGCTGATCTGACTATCTAAAACATTATGGGTTAGGGCCTGCTGCCGTTTTAGTGACTCTAGATAACCTGGGGCCGATCGCACGTCCCCGTGAATGCGAAGATCCATTCGGATGTATGGCCTATAAACTTTCAATGTTATTGTCAGCACAAACCATGGTGACTATGGGTAACGGGGAATCAGGGTTCGATTCCGGAGAGGGAGTCTGAGAAACCGCTACGGCTACCACATCCTATTAGGTATAATTAGGTGAGGGCCTGCAGGTGATCTGACCCTGTAAAAGATTTTAGGTGTGGGCCTGCAGGTGATCTGACCCTTTAAAAGATTGTAGGTGAAGGCCTGCTGTTGAGCTGACCCTGTAAAAAATCATAAGCGAGGGCCTACTGGTGAGCTGACCCTGTAAAAGATTTTAGGTGAGGGCCTGCAGGTGAGCTAACTCTCTAAAACATTATATGCGAGGGCCTTCAGGTGAGCTGACCCTGTAAAAGATTTTAGGTGCAGGCCTGCTGGTGAGCTGACCCTGTAAAAGATTTTAGGTGCCTACTGGTGAGCTGACCCTGTAAAAAAATTCAAAGCGAGGGCCTGCTCTTGAACTGACCCTGTAAAATATTCATATGCAAGGGCCTGCTGGTGAGCTGACCCTGTAAAAGATTTTAGGTGCGGGCCTGCTGGTGAGCTGACCCTCTAAAAGGTTGTAGGTGAGGGCCTGCTGGTGAGCTTACCCTCTAAAAAATTATATGCGAGGGCCTGCTGTTGAGCTGACCCTCTAAAAAATTATATGTGAGGGTCTGCAGCTGATCTGACTCTCTAAAACAATATATGTGAAGGGCATATATGTGAGGGCATTATATGCGATGAATAAGCATGTGTTGATATCATGGAAGAGGATTCAACCATATAACCTTGTTTGTGGTGGAAGGGGTGCATGGGAATACAGTATATTCAGTACATTACAAACAACACATTTAAAGTGCCTTTATGTTCATCAACTTTCGTCTGGTGGAGTCGAGAAGTCATGGTCAATCCAGGCCTTGTTAATTTTTATAAGAATCAACCTGTCAGCATTTTCAGTTGACAGACGGATACGCTTATCTGTTATAATGCCACCAGCAGCGCTAAATACCCGCTCAGACAAAATGCTGGCAGCAGGGCAGGCCAGCACCTCCAAGGCGTGGAGCGCCAGTTCGTGCCACGCGTTCAGCTTGGACACCCAGTAGATGTAAGGCACTTCCTTCACAATCTTCCAAAATGTTTCCCTCCTTGTGACACTAGGCCGCGCATCAGGGTGAGGGTGCTGGCGGGGTCTCATGAAACTGTCCCAGGCTTTGGAGAGTGTTGCCCTGCCTCTGTTGGAACTGCTGTGTGTTCCCCTTGTCTTCCCTACTCGGTTGGCCAAGGAACTATGGACTCTGCCGCCAGCGTTGTCAAATGGAAATTTTTGGAGCAATTTTTCAACAAGGATCTTCTGGTATTGAACCGTTTTGCTCGTCCTCTCCACCAGAGGAATGAGAAATAAAAAGTTCTCTTTGTAGCGGGGGTCGAGAAGGGTGAACAACCAGTAATCTGTGTTGTCTAAAATGCGTATAACGGGGGGCCCGGCCAAGCAGCCGAGTGAGATGGCAGCCTGAGTCTGAGCTCCTGCTCCACCGAAGCGTTTCAGACCTGCTAAACCCCACCAATATCCACCTAATCGGTATCGATTCATACCTAGAAGCTTACCCTAAGCCTCCATGATGACTAGAGGCAGGAAAAGTGTGACGCAACAAGGAAAATTTGACTTTTTCTTTGCACATGAAAAAAATCAAAGATGGCTCCGGAGGTGACGGCACACGGAGCACGCCTGGCTCCAGCCCTTTATCATCAGCGGGCCCGCGCTCACCTGCATACATCTTGTAGACCGAGTATCCCTCTCCAGCGGAGTCTCTCCCTGCAGCAACCTTACCCAGATCTCAACAGCGGACGGAGGAGACGCTTCCCGCGCGCCCTGGAAATGCAGACGCACAAGCATCACCGACAGCTAGTCCAGACAAACAGAGACCGAGACACCATGGTCCCCGTGACTCCGGTGAGTGCACATCTTCCCCCAAAGGCCAGCCAGGCATGCCCTCTATACATGAAGCGCTACAGGGCCTGCAAACAACAGACCAACCAGCTTCAGGAACCCTAATAAAGGACATGTTGCTGGCGTTTCACCACTCCATAACAGCACAAATATCGCGGTCGATTGTACCGATTCAGACCACTGTCAGGGAGCTGGGGGATAAAATGGAGCATGTAGAAACGAAAATGGGAGAATTTGCTTCCTCCCATAACACTCTGATAGACTCCCATGAACTCCTCTCTGATGAGGTCACTCAGCTTAAAGCGAAGATTGCAGACATGGAGGACCGCTCCCGCCGGAACAACCTCAAGCTGCGGGGGGTCCCAGAAGAGGTTACTGCACCTGAGCTGACAGCATATATTCAGAAGATGATAAAAATGCTTCTACACAAATGTGCTGATCGTGACCTTATAATTGATAGGGCGCACAGAATTGTTAAGCCCAAACACCTGCCGGATGATATCCCAAGAGATGTACTGGCCAGGGTACACTTTTTCCACATTAAGGAACAGGTCATCACCGCAGAGAGGAAATTGGAAGTCCTACCTACTCCATATGCTGAGGTAAAGCTCTTTGTGGACCTTTCTGCGGCGACACTGCAACTCTGAAGGTCTCTAGCTCCCATTACTACCACTCTGAGAGCACACTCCATTGCTTACAGATGGGGTTTCCCCGTCAAGCTCCTGATTCATAAGGATGGCTCCTTTGTGGTGATCCGGTCAGTTGCTGGAGGCAAAGCGACCCTTGCATCTTGGAATATTACAGTGGAATCCTCACAGGACTCTGATGCTCCTAGACGTCACCATTCATCTGGAGAGTGGCAGCTGGTGGAAAATAGGCGAAGGAAGAAAACGCAATAAAGGGGTTGAATCTGTTATTATCCCCATGGAGCAACAGTCTCAAGTTCTCCACTATGGCATTTGGCAGGACTCTTCCCCCGAGGCGCATATATGTGCCTTACCTATATCCCTTTCCCCGTTTTGTCCTTCCACTAGGTCAATGTTTGTTGTGACCCCTCGGTCACTATTCATAATTTTTGCTTTCCAGTTCTGGTTTTCTATTTCTATTTACTTTTGGCAGAGCATTATGTTTAATTGCACTTGCATTATGTGTGTTCACTGTGGTTGGACCTGCGCCTCCCTCCACTTCATTACTTCTTTTGCGTCTATAGCAATACAGAATACTTATGGTACTAAAGATTAGCTCTCTAAACGTTAGGGGGCTTAATAGCCCTTACAAGCGCAACTTGATGTGGAGGGAGGCCCTCTCCCTACAGTGTGACATTTTTTGTGCTCAGGAGACGCATATAATAGCCACAGATGCTGACCGCATCAAGCATAGATGTTTTCCAGTTGTTATTCAGGCCCACTGTACTAAAAAGAAACGGGGGGGTATTGTTGGCAATTAAGAATACTGTAGCCTACTCTGCTGTGTCATCCATTGTCGACTCCGGAGGGCGGTACATTATACATATCTGCTATTTAAACAACATTCTCTACACTTTAGTAGGTCTATATGCACCTAATGCGCATTCCCAGCGCTTCCTGCAAAACCTATTCAGTAAAGTCCAGTCTGTGCAACAAGGAAGGGTCCTCATGTGTGGTGATTTCAATATGGTTCCCGATGCATCTATTGACTCCTCCTCTCTTATGAGACGGAATCCCCACACATTGATGAGCCTTTTATCCAAAATGTCCCTATATGACATTTGGCGTTTACATCATGCCATGGAACGAGACTATACGTATTTCTCCCCTTCTCACCTCACATATTCTCGCATAGACTTGGTGTTAGTAGACAGAACCTCCCTTTCAAACATCACAAACTCCGAAATAGGAATAATCACATGGTCAGACCATGCTCCCATTTCTGTGACGATTTCAGAACAGTATAACCGCCCTCCGAATCCGACATGGAGAATAAATGACTATTTACTTGCAAATTCAGACTGTCAAAAAGAAGTAACAGAGGCATTGTCTGAATACTTTCTGAACAATGTAAATTCTGTGGATAATCCTGCTATTGTTTGGGCAGCACATAAGGCTTATATCAGAGGTATTTTTATTAAGATAGGACATAGGGCCAAAAAGAAGAGAGAACTCCACACTACGTATCTATTGAACAAAATCTGCGCCCTAGAGATTCTGAACAAGTCATCCCCTTCTCCTCTTTATTCAGAGGAGCTTCGCTCCCTTAGAGCACAGTTGGGGGAGCACATGCTGCATAAATATGAACTGTCCCTTAAAAAAGTCAAGGCCATGTAGTATTCCCGTTCGAACAAAGCGGGGAAATTATTAGCAAATAGAATTAAAAGTAGGACCCAAAATTCCCGTATTGCTTTTCTCTGGGACTCTACTAAAACCCACAAAATTAATGATCTGAAAGCGATTGCTAATAGGTTTATGACCTTCTACTCCAACCTCTATAACTTAGCTGAAAATAAAGAAGTGGTTCAGCCCACAGATTGTGATATTAGCAGCTTTCTTGATTCCCTCTCATTACCCTCCCTGTCTGAGGAACAAAAACTACGTACTTGCCAGCCCATCACACTTGATGAGATATTGGGTATAATCAAAAAGTTGCCTCACCACAAAAGCCCTGGACCAGATGGTCTGTCTAACTCCTATTATAAAATTTTCTCTGAACTTCTAGGCCCACATCTTCACTCGTCCTTATCAAGGATATTAACAGATGGACGTATGCCTAGAGAGATGTTAGAGGCAACTATTGTCACCTTGCCAAAACCGGGTAAAGAACCAACGACCCCCCAAAATTTCCGGCCTATATCCCTCCTCAACACCGACCTAAAAATATACGCCAAGCTATTAGCAAGCAGCAATTATCCCATCCTTAGTAGCTCCTGACCAGGTTGGTTTTGTCCTGGGTAGACAGATTACAGACAACTCCAGGAGAGTTTTTAACTTATTAGATAGAGTCAACAGACTGAAAGTGCCCGCGGTGTTCCTTACCCTGGACGCTGAGAAGGCATTCGACCGGGTGAATTGGTCGTTTGCCTTCTCGGTACTCCATAAAATGGGGTTCCCTGCTGCTCTGATCAGGGCCATAGAAGCACTATACAAAGGCCCTGCAGCTTGTGTATTAGCCAACGGTGTTTTGTCGGATCCCTTTAGTCTCTCAAATGGCACTAGGCAGGGATGCCCCCTGTCCCCGTTAATATTCATATTATCCCTAGAACCACTGGCTCAGGCTATCAGAAAAGCTGAGAACATCTCTGGGATTCGAATTGGAGACAGGCAGCATACTCTTTCATTATATGCAGACGACATTATCCTTTCTCTAACTAACCCTGTCCAGTCGTTACAAGAAGTGAGAAGGGTTATTCAAGAATATGGCTCTCTATCATTTTACAAACTCAATGAAGGAAAATCCCAAGCACTTCCCCTCTTCATCCCAAACCGAACACTAGAGCAATTAAAGGAGCTTTACCCCTGGGATTGGCAGTCCTCGGGTGTCCAATATCTTGGAGTCCAACTCACCCCCACTATACAAAAGCTATATGATGCAAATTTTCCCAGTTTCCTCCTGGAACTCCAAAAGGAGTTAGGGAATATAGCGAAATTAGAGATATCATTGCTTGGCAGACTGGCAGCCTTTCAGCAGCATGTGCTCCCCAAGCTTCTCTATTTGTTCAGGATCCTCCCACTGGAATTGCCTAGTTCCTTCTTTAATGCCGTGAACAAATTGCTTAATGGGTTCATTTGGAACAAAGGTCCCCCCCGCATTGCTAGGTCGGTTATGTCCAGATTTAAAAAATTTGGCGGTTTAAGCCTTCCAAATATTCATGACTATTACTTAGCCACTAGAGTACATCAACTCAAAGAATGGTGGACCTCTGATAACCCCAAGCATTGGGTCCATATTGAGCAAACACTTGCCCCAACTCATAATCTGAAGGCGATGTTGTTGGCTTCCCTCTTTAGGGACACCCAGTCACATCCCCTCCCGTACCTACTTTCCACTTCTCTAAATATTTGGAAAAAATATCATAACAGCGGTCAGGGCGTAACCGCTTCCATAGCGAAGCTCACCCCAATAGAGGCGCTGCAATACCTTCTTCCTGACCTTTCTCTGACGGGGTGGAAAGAGGGAGGTATGGTAATGGTTGCGGATCTGCTTTCTCAGTCAAGTCTGAATTCCTTTGGGAACCTGCAGAACCAATTTAAGATACATAAAAGGGATTTTTATAAGTATCTGAGGATCCGTCACTTATTATCCTCCAACCCTACACTAATAGTAAATGTACACATGGAGCTCCTGAACCAGTGGGCTCTGAAGCAATCCAATTGGAAAGGAATCCGTCCACTTTACTCATTTCTTGGCAAGAAAAATTCCTTTGTAAAAACAGCTCCCATTTTGTCATGGGAATTGGAGTTAGGACGCGGTATCTCCCCAGCACAGTGGTCCATAGCTATAAACTTTGCGACCAAGAGACTGAAATGTGTATCACATCTAGAGTCTTATTCGAAAACATTACTTAGATGGTATTTTACTCCCCTGAGACTAAATCGCATTTTCCCTGGCTCGGGGCTGCTGTGCTGGAGGGGATGCGGCGGCAGAGGATCCCTATTACATATACTTTGGGACTGCCCCCTATTGGGAGAACTGTGGTCCAGCGTCTTTCAACTAATCGAAAGGGCAACAGGTCACAAGCTAGACCCAGCCCTAGCTTTACTATTTATAGATCTTACAGAAATCCCATATAACTTTAGAACTATATCTATGCACCTGTTTTTAGCTACGAAACTAGCCATTACCAGGTACTGGAAAAGTTCAACGATCCCGACGATACAAGAAATCATAAATGCTGTGGATACTACTAGATCCTATGAAAAAATGTTGGCTCACAAAAATTTCATGATGGGTAGGTTTGAAATAGAATGGGCACAATGGACCAATCTTTCTCCTTAAGGATAACTGGAAAATGCTGGACCTAACTGGCTATATATGTTCTACATCTGTTTCACTGATAACTCTCGCTATAACAGATGATACACACACCACGATAACATGACTAATGTAGATCTCTCTGCCTTTCTTTTCTTTTCTTATGTTCTAGTTATTTTCTATTTTCAATGTTCTTACATTTTTGTCAAAGTCTATCTAGATTTATTATCTTGCCAGATATTGACATCTCAGGTAACATGATATTGTATCTTGATGTTTTATACAATGCATTGTCCTGTATATTGTTATTCTATACTGTGATGTATGGATGTTATTGCACTGATTTTTTGTATATTATATCTTTGACTATTCTGGATAAATGAGAAAATCCTCAATAAAGATATATTGAACGATAAAATGCATATAACGCGCAGGTCAAGGGAAAGGCAGCCTAATATGAAGTCATGCATGAGTACCAACAGGCAAGACTTCGCTGTTGTCATCAGGAGGATTACTCTCAATCTCCTCATCCTCTTCCTCCTCTTCTGCCCACCCACGCTGAACATTTTACTTCCATGGGTACTACCCTCTGTAGCGGAGGCAACCGTCCCCTGCTCCTCCTCCTCTTCATCGTCCAATTCGCGCTGAGAAGACAAACTGAGGGTGGTCTGGCTATCACCCTGTGTAATGTCCTCCCCCATTTCCACCTCTTGCACATGCAAAGTGTCGTCCTTAATTGTGAGCAGCGAGCGTTTGAGTAGACACAGAAGTGGGATGGTTACGCTTATAATAGCGTTATCGCCACTCACCATCTCTGTTGATTCCTCAAAGTTTCTTAAAACCTCACAGAGGTCAGACATCCATGCCCACTCCTTGCTTGTGAATAGCGGAAGCTTACTGAAAAGGCGACGACCATGTAGCAGCTGGTATTCCACTACTGCCCTCTGCTGCTCACAAAGCCTGGCCAACATGTGGAACGTGGAGTTCCAGTGCGTGCTCACGTCGCACAACAGCCGGTTAACTGGCAATTTCAAGCGCTGCTGCAGCCTTGACAGACTGGCTAAAGCTGTCGATAACTTGTGGAAATGTACACACATGTGGCGCACCTTCACTAGTAGCTCAGGCAAATTGGGGTAGATTTTGAGAAACCTCTGAATCACAAGGTTGAAAACGTGGGCTAGGCATGGGATGTGTCTAAACTTGCCGAGCTCCAAAGCCACCACCAAGTTACGGCAATTATCATACACAATCATGCCTGGTTGTAGGTTGAGTGGCGAGAGCCACAGCTCAGTCTGGTCTCTTATCCCCTGCCACAGCTCTGCAGCGGTGTGCTGTTTGTCCCCTAAGCATATCAGCTTCAGCACGACCTGTTGCAGCTTCCCCACTGCAGTGCTACACTGCTTCCAGCTACCGACTGACTGGTGCTGCACGCGGATAAATCGGAGGTGGAAGTGGAGGAGGCAGAGGAGGAGAAGTGGAGGTTTGGAGCCACTAACGTAGGTGCTGGCGGAAACCCTGATCGACCTAGGACCCGCATCCCTCAGCGTCGGTAGCACCTGTGCCATCCCAGGGTACGACTCTCTTCTAGCCTCCACAACATTCACCCAGTGTGCCGTCAGGGAAATGTAGCATCCCTGGCCGAATGCACTTGTCCATGTGTCCGTGGGTAAGTGGACCTTCCCAGTAACTGCGTTGGTCAGGGCACGTGTGATGTTACGGGACACATGTTGGTGTAAGGCGGGCATGGCACACCTTGAAAAATAGTGGTGGCTGGGGACTGCGTAACATCAGGCTGCGGAAGGCCTCAGTGACTACAAGCCTAAATGGAAACATTTCCAGGGCCAGTCATTTGGAAAGCTGTGCATTTAGTGCTATGGCCTGTTGGTGGGTGGCTAGGTATTTTCGCTTGCGTTCAAAGGCCTGGGGTAAGGACATTTGGACGCTGCGCTGGGACACGGAAGTGGATGTGGTCGCTGATAATGCTTGCAAAGGTCCTGGTGGAGGGCGAGAGGCATCCAGGCCTGCGCCTTCGACAGGGGATTGGCCAGCATGTAACATAGGGGAAGAGGAGGCAGTGGTGTGACCCGCAGACACAGATTGTGGACCCAGGCATTCATCCCACTTATTACGGTGCTTGGATGCCATGTGGCGGATCATGCTGGTGGTGGTGGTGAGGTTGCTAGTGTTCATGCCCCGGCTCATTTTCGTACGGCACAGGTTGCAAACTACTATTCTTTTGTCGTCCAGACTTTCCTCAAAAAAGCGCCATACTGCGGAACATCTACCCCTTGGCAAGGGAGATTGCCGCAAGGGGGTGCTCCGTGGAACAGTTGTGGGCCTGTTTGGTGTGGCCCGCCTTCTCCCTTTTGCCACCCCACTGCCTCTTCCAGCCTGTTGCGGTGCTGCACATCCCTCCCCCTCTGTACTGCTGTCCTTGCTCGTCTTTCCATCTTCCCAGGTTGGGTCAGTGACCTCATCGTCCACCACCTCCTCTTCCACTTCCTCACTCTGATCATCCTCCTGATTTGTTGACCTAACCACAACCTCAGTGATTGACAACTGTGTCTCATCCTCTTCATCAACTTCTTGAGACAGTAATTGCGGTTGACTCATTGGCAACTGGGTCTCATCATCATCCACCTCATTAAACACTAATTGCCATTCCCCACCGTCATTATTTTGTGACTATGGATGCTCAAGAGGTTGGGAATCAGGGCACAAGATCTCATGTCCCTCTTCAAGCGTGCTTGGTGAGAGGGCAAAATCAAGTAATGGCGGTGAAAAGAGCTCCTCGGAATATCCGAGTGTGGGATCACTTGTTTGGCCAGACTGTACATGGTGGGAGGAAGGTGGATCAGAGTGAGGATTGTGTTGACCAGACTCCTGGCTACTGAGACTGGACTTGGTGGAAGACAGGGTGGTGCTTAACCGACTGGAAACATTATCCGCTGCAATCCAACTGACCACCTGGTCGCACTGGTCTGACTTCAAGAGTGGTGTCCTGCGCCTCCCTGCAAACTGGGACATGAAGCTAGGTATCGTGGATGATTGTTGTTTTTGTGCTCTGGCAGCAGGCACAGTTTCTCCATGCCCAGGGCCACTGCCCCTGCATGCATCATCAGCATCACGGCCCCTTCCCCATCCCTTTACTACTCGCATTCATTTTAAATGTGATATATGCTTGAAAGTATGTCACACGTACAGTAGCGTAGGATAATTTACTAAGTTATTTGTGATTAGGAAACATTTTACAAGACAGTTACCACAGGTAATGTCACTGTTCGCAGTGTCTACGGAAAAAGGTACACTGGATGTCACTGATATTTTAGGTATGTGCACATTTTTTAAACAGGAGATGTGACGAGGATACTTTAACTGTCCGCAGGGGACACCGTCAACGGAACAAAGGTACACTGGATGTCACTGATATTTTAGGGATACGCACACTTTACCCCTTAAGGACCCATGACGTACATGTACGTCATTTCTTTCCGGGACTTAAAAACCTGTGACTTACATGTACTTCATGGTGATCAGGCGGGTGCAGAAGCTGTGCCTGCCAGATCAGTGGCAGGGGTCCGTCAGTCACTGATAGCCGGACCCCTGCTGCATGCGCCAGCGCATCACAGATGCCGGCGCATTAACCCTTGATGTGGCCGGCACATCAACCCTGACCGCGGCACGTGCGATGTTGGACGGGGATCGGAGCTGCCATCGGGTCCCCGTGCTGCTGTGACGGGGAGCGCCTGTGAGATCCAACCCCCTGGATCTCACAGGCAGGAAGCTGTATGTGTAATACACACTGTATTACACATAAAGTCAATGCATTCCAATACAGAAGTATTGGAGTGCATTGTAAAGGGGATCAGACCCCCAAAAGTTGAAGTCCCAAAGTGGGACAAAAAATAAAGTGAAAAAAAGTTTTAAAAAAAAAAGTTTTCCCCCCCAAAAAATTAAGTATCAAGTAAAAAAAAAAAAGTCATTTTTCCCAAATAAAGTAAAAAACAAATTTGTAATAGGTATCGCTGCGTCCGTATCGACCGGCTCTATAAACATATCACATGACCTAACCTCTCAGATAAATTCGGTAAAAACTGTGATAAATAAACTATTTTTTTGTAACCTTACATCACTAAAAGTACAACACCAAGCGATCAAAAAGGCATATACCCGCCAAAATAGTACCAATCGAACCGTCACCTCATCCCATAAAAAATGAGCCCCTACATAAAACAATCGGGCAAAAATAAAAAAAAATATGGCTCAAAATATGGATACACTAAAACATAGTTTTTTTGGGGTTTTAAAAATGCTGTTATTGTGTAAAAGTTAAGTAAATAAAAAAAGTATACATATTAGGTATTGCCGCGTCCGTAAGAACCTGCTCTATAAAAATATCACATGACCTAATCCTTCAGGTGAACACCGTAAAAACATAAATAAAAAAACAGTGTAAAAAAAACAATTTTTTGTTACCTTGCATCACAAAAAGTGTAATAGCAAGCAATCAAAAAGTCATATGCACCCTATAATAGTGCCAATTAAACCATCATCTCATCCCGAAAAAAAAAGAGCCCCTACACAAAAATAAATAAAACTACGGCTTTCAGAATGTGGAGACACTAAAAAACTTTTTTTTTACAAAAATGCTTTGTTATGTAAAACTGAAACAAACAACTAAAAAAGTAGTCACATTTGGTATTGTTGCGTCCGTAACAACCTGCTCTATAATAAATACCGGATGATCTAACCTGTCAGATGAATGTTGTAAATAACAAAAAATAAAAACGGTTCCAAAACAGCTATTTCTTGTTACTTTGCCTCAAGGTATTCAAAACGGATTTTTACAAACTTTGTTAACCCTTTAGGTGTTCCACAAGAATTAATGAAAAATAGAGATAAAATTTCACAATTTCACTTTTTTGGCAGATTTTCCAGTTACAAAGCAAGGGTTAACAGCCAAACAAAACTCAATATATATGGCCCTGATTCTGTAGTTTACAGAAACACCCCATATGTGGTCGTAAACTGCTGTACGGGCACACGGCAGGGCGCAGAAGGAGAGGAATGCCATATGGCTTTTGGAAGGCAGATTTTGCTGGACTGGTTTTTTGACACCATGTCCCATTTAAAGCACCCCTAGTGTAGAAACTCCAAAAAAGTGACCCAATTTTAGAAACTAAGGGATAGGGTGGCAGTTTTGTTGGTACTATTTTAGGGTACATATGATTTTTGGTTGCTCTATATTACACTTTTTCTGAGGCAAGGTAACAAGAAATAGCTGTTTTGGCACCATTTTTATTTTTGGTTATTTACAACATTCATCTGACAGGTTAGATCATGTGGTATTTTTATAGAGAAGATTGTCACGGACACGACAATACCAAGTATGACATTTTCTTTTGGTTGTTTGCTTCAGTTTTACATAACAAAGCATAAAAAAAAAATTATTCTTTAGTGTCTCCACATTCTGAAAGCCATAGTCTTATTTATTTTTTGGGCGATTATCTTGGGTAAGGTATGATTTTTGTGGGATGGGATGACGGTTTGATTGGCACAATTTTGGGGTGCATACAACTTTTTGATCGCTTGCTATTACACTTTTGCTATTACACCCTGAGGGGTTAGGTCATGTGATATTTTTATAGAGCAGGTTATTATGGACGCGGCGATACCTAATATGTATACTTTTTTATTTTATTTAGGTAAGTTTTACACATTAATATCATTTTTGAAAGAAAAAAAAAACATGTTTTAGTGTTTCCAGATTCTGAGAGCCATAGTTTTTTCAGTTTTTGGGTGATTATCTTAGGTAGGGTCTCATTTTTTGCAGGATGAGATGATGGTTTGATTCACACTATTTTGGGGTGCATATGACTTTTTGATCGCTTGCTATCACACTTTTTGTGATGTAAGGTGACAAAAAAAGGCTTTTTTACACCGTTTTTATTTTTTATTTTTTACGGTGTTCACTTGAAGGGTTAGGTCATGTGATATTTTTATAGAGCAGGTTCTTACGGACACAGCGATACCTAATATGTATATTTTTTTAATTTACTTAAGTTTTACACAATAACAGCTGTTTTAAAACAAAAAAAATGATGTTTTAGTGTCTCCATATTCTGAGCCATAGTTAGAAACATAGAAACATAGAAACATAGAATGTGTCGGCAGATAAGAACCATTTGGCCCATCTAGTCTGCCCAATATACTGAATACTATGGATAGCCCCCGGCCCTATCTTATATGAAGGATGGCCTTATGCCTATCCCATGCATGCTTAAACCCCTTCACTGTATTTGCAGCTACCACTTCTGCAGGAAGGCTATTCCATGCATCCACTACTCTCTCAGTAAAGTAATACTTCATTATATTACTTTTAAACCTTTGCCCCTCTAATTTAAAACTGTGTCCTCTTGTGGTAGTTTTTCTTCTTTTAAATATGCTCTCTTCCTTTACCGAGTTGATTCCCTTTATGTATTTAAAAGTTTCTATCATATCCCCTCTGTCTCTTCTTTCTTCCAAGCTATACATATTAAGGTTCTTTAACCTTTCCTGGTAAGTTTTATCCTGCAATCCATGTACTAGTTTAGTAGCTCTTCTCTGAACTCTCTCTAGAGTATCTATATCCTTCTGGAGATATGGCCTCCAGTACTGCGCACAATACTCCAAGTGAGGTCTCACCAGTGTTCTGTACAGCGGCATAAGCACTTCACTCTTTCTACTGCTTATACCTCTCCCTATACATCCAAGCATTCTGCTGGCATTTCGTGCTGCTCTATTACATTGTCTTCCCACCTTTAAGTCTTCTGAAATAATTACTCCTAAATCCCTTTCCTCAGATACTGAGGTCAGTTCTGTGTCAAATATTCTATATTCTGCCCTTGGGTTTTTACGCCCCAGGTGCATTATCTTGCACTTATCCACATTAAATTTCAGTTTCCAGAGTTCTGACCATTCTTCTAGTTTTCCTAAATCCTTTTCCATTTGGCGTTTCCCTCCAGGAACATCAACCCTGTTACATATCTTTGTGTCATCAGCAAAAAGACAAACCTTACCAGCGAGGCCTTTTGCAATATCACTTATGAAGATATTAAACAAAATCGGTCCCAGTACAGATCCCTGTGGAACCCCACTGGTAACATTACCTTGTTTTGAATGTTCTCCATTGACTACAACCCTCTGTTGTCTGTCACTCAGCCACTGCCTAATCCACTCAACAATATGGGAGTCCATGCTCAATGACTGCAGTTTATTGATAAGTCTTCTATGTGGGACAGTGTCAAAAGCCTTACTAAAATCTAGATATGCGATGTCTACTGCACCTCCCCCGTCTATTATTTTATTCACCCAGTCAAGAAAATCTATAAGATTTGTTTGACATGATCTCCCTGAAGTAAACCCATGTTGTTTTTCATCTTGCAATCCATGGGATTTTAGATGTTCCACAATCCTATCCTTTAATAGGGTTTCCATTAATTTGCCTACTATTGATGTCAGACTCACTGGTCTATAGTTGCTCGATTCCTCCCTACTACCTTTCTTGTGAATGGGCATGACATTTGCCAATTTCCAATCTTCCGGGACGACTCCTGTTACTAATGATTGGTTAAATAAATCTGTTAACGGTTTTGCCAGCTCACCACTAAGCTCTTTTAATAATTTTGGGTGTATCTCATCAGGCCCCTGTGACTTATCTGTCTTCACCTTAGACAGCAAACTTAGAACATCTTCCTCTGTAAAGATACATGCATCAAACGATTTAATAGTCATTCTTTCTAGTGGAGGTCCTTCTCCTTTTTCTTTTGTAAAAACTGAACAGAAGTATTCATTAAGGCAGTCGGCTAGCCCTTTATTCTCTTCTACATACCTTCCGTCCTTTGTTTTTAATTTAGTTATTCCTTGTTTTAATTTCCTTTTTTCATTTATATATCTGAAGAATGTCTTATCCCCTTTTTTCATAGACTGAGCTAGTTTTTCTTCTGCCTGCGCTTTAGAAGTTCTTATAACTTGCTTGGCCTCTCTCTGCCTAATCTTGTAGATTTCCTTATCTTCATTGCTCTGGGTTTTTTTATAATTACAAAATGCTAGCTTTTTATTTTTTTTATTTTTTGGGCAATTGTCTTAGGTAGGGGCTCATTTTTTGTCGAATGAGGTGACTGTTAGATTGGTACTATTTTGGTGGGCATACGCCTTTTTGATCGCTTGGTGTTGTACTTTTAGTGATGTAAGGTGACAAAAAAAATTGTTTATTTAGCACAGTTTTTATTTTTATCTTTTTACGGTGTTAATCTGAGGGGTTAGGTCATATGATATGTTTATAGAGCCGGTCGATACGGATGCGGCGATACTTAATATATCTACTTTTCTTTTTTTCCCTATTTTTTCCCAATTTTGTTTTTACTTTATTTGGGGAAAATGACTTTTTTTTTTTACTTGAAACTTTAAATTTTTTGAGGAAAACTTTATTTTTTAAACTTTATTTTTCACTTTATTTTTTGTCCCACTTTGGGACTTCAACTTTTGGGGATCTGATCCCCTTTACAATGAATTCCAATACTTCTGTATTGAAATGCATTGGCTGTATGAGTAATTTTGTCCCTGAGGCTGGCGTCAGCCACTAACGCCACCTGAAACCCCTGACCGGACGTGGCCAGAATAGACGAGACTGCCACGTTCCCTGTCAGGTCCCCGGGACCTGTCTCCTGGCCTCCATCTGACTCGGCAGCCACTTAGTCGGAAGGGGGAAAGCTATCAGACCCCTGAGGGGCCCACAGGGCCCCAGCACTCCCACTGCACGTGACAGCAGCTATGGCCGCTGCCACCTCTGGTAGTGCCTGCTTCCCCTCGGCTTCCGACCAATTCTCCAGTCCAGACGAACTAACCTGGCCCTCTGACATCCCAGTGGTGGAGGAACCCTGCACTGAGGCTTCACCTGGAAGCCCTACTTCTCCTGGGACAGCCCTGACCTCATTTGCATCTTCCTCCCCCGCAGCTGTCTGCCCCCTGCTTGTCCCCTCAGTCACCACAACGGAGGACAACAGGTTCCAGCAGGCTTGCTGGCCACACCCTGGGGCTTCAGCACAGCTGGCAGGAATGACCCCCTCCCCACTGAGGGGAGAGGTACACATTACATCCCCCACCCCCACATCCCCATCAACAGGCATGTTATGAACATTCACAGTATAATCAGGGGTGGACATTACATCACATTCTGGGGAATCGGACCTCGGGGTGTCAGCGGCCACGTACTTAGACACAAGCTGCCCCAGGTCCGTCCCTAGAAAAACACTGGCGGGGATATTTGCGGATACCCCCACCTCCTCGACCGGTGCCCCAGTCCAAATAGACCTTGGCGACGGGCAGCGCCGGTTCTACTCCTCCAATCCCGGAGACAGTAAGGGATCTCCCGGGCAGTAAATCATGGGGTGCCACTAGTTCAGGCCATACCAGTGTCATCTCAGTGCCAGTGTCTCTAAGTCCCATGGCCACAGCTTGGTCCACGGTGACCACCACCCCCAACTACACACAACACAGTGAACGGTTTCCAGGTTGATGACTGGGACGGGTCCCTCGGGTGCTGGGGACACGTGGCCTTGAAGTGTCTTGGCTGTTTACAAAGGTGGCAAAGTCGGTGTTCCCCCACCGACGTGGAAAGTGAAGCCGGTGCCGGTGCCCACTTGAAGGTGCCCACTTGGGCCTAGGGGCAGGGGCAGCAGGGGTAGAGAGTGTCTTACCCTCTCTCCAGCCGACGGGTTTCCGGGCCTCTGAAGTCTTGTTGTTGGTGTATTCATCGGCCAGGGCTGCTGTTGCGGAGGCCCCCTTTGGCTTCCGGTGGCGGAGGTACTGCTGTAGGTCCTCCAGGCAATTCCACAAGAACTGCTCTGTGGCGATGAGCTCCTTCAGCAGCTGGATGGTGGTGAGCTCCAATCCTGTGGTCCATTGGGTAGAACCCCGCTGCAAATTCCTGAGCTTTTTCCCGTACGACTCAGGGGTTATACTGCCTGACTAGACCCTGTTTGATGTCCTCATAGCTCAGGATGGTCTCACTGGGCAGGTACCCGAAGATTTCAAGGGCTTTTCCCCTGAGCCGTGGCGTAAGGAATATGACCCACTGGTCCTCTGGCAGCTGGTACTGATGGCAGGCCATCTTAAATGACAAGGTCCCTATCTTTGTCCAGTAAGGGAAAGTCCTCTGCCCGCACTTTGGGAATCCAGACCTCTGAAGACTCACATCGGGCTGGGGAGGGCTGCTGGAATTGGAGCTTCAGCTGGAGAATTTGTGGCTGGTGCTCACGCTCGGCCTGCTCGCGACGTTCTGCAACCTGCTCACGACGCTCTGCAGCCTCTGCTCGCTGGCGACGCTCTGCAGCCTCTGCTTGCTTGGAGACGTCCAGGGCAGCTTGTAGGAGAGCAGCTGAGCCGGCTTGGCTGGGGGGATGGGCAGGTGGAGTGAGGCCGAACTCGGACCTCACCTCTGGCAACTGGCTCCTTAGGGAGCTTTGGCTGTGCTCCCCCTCGCCTTCCACCTCCTCTGGGCCCATTATCTGGACTGCGTCCTTCCCACCACCATTCAAAGCATCGGCCATCTCCTTAGCTTTGCTCCATGTGTAACTGGCGATCATTGCCACGGATGGTCACTGACACAGACTGCCACCTGGTGCACACACACATTAATGTATTTGCACTCAGACTGCTAGTGTTTAGCTGATCTTAAGACTCCGCCGGTAGTCTTTAGTGTCTCGGAGTATGGGTCCCACACTCACACACACTAGTATCTCGATCCCACTTTGCTGCCACAAATATGTGGGAATACCATGCCTTGTGCCCGCTTGACGTCACCTACGTCAAGCTCACGACACGCGGTATGGTCACGTGTTACCCAAAGCGTGCCGTTATGCCCTCCAGAGAAGCAGGAAAGGTCAGCTTGGTACTGTTTACACAGACACCACCTGTCCACGCGGGCACAGAGAGGCAACAAGCTGAGAGTGCATTTTCACTGCCGCAGTGAAAACAGCGCAGTCTCAGCCCAGGTATCTGCCACCAGCTTCTCGTTTGATATAAGCCCAGTCCGCTAACGGGATTATATAGGGTGAGAAACCAACCTGCGGTAGCTTATAACTAGGCCAAAACACGGACAAGGGGATTCGTGATCGAGATACAAGATAGCACAAGATAAAATTATATATTTAATCGCCTTAAGGGCACACTAGATAACACAATATACACAGAGCAGAGAATATATACAGTGGTCTGAGGTTACAGATACAAGTGATATAGGTACAACAGGGTTAAGCAGAACAAGAAGTCAGTTTACCAGATATATGAGTCCTTTGGGTAGTGATGAGTTCTTAGCTGTATTCGGAGGCAGTGATGTCAGCTGGTTGCAGGTCCCTCCAAACACATTGCACGGTGTGACCCCCTTTCAGAGAAAGACGTCTGCCCGCTGGCTTGCATGGGCTTATGACCTGTAGCTGGCCACTCTCCTTCCCACCTAGGGGTAGGGTCCCCTCCTTTCTTCTCTGGTGCTGGCAGCAAATGTCCCATAAAACCCCTTAGGGCTCATAGCCCCAGACCAGAATGTCGCAGGAAGATGGTTCTGTGCCCAATTGATCCGCCTGGGTTCTGGCTACAACTAGAGTCCAAGCATGGTACCGTTATTTGGTTTCTGTGGGGAGATATGTATATCTCTCCTCCCGGGCATCCTAGCCTCAAGCCAGGACTACGTGGATGTTCGGCTTTGCCCCAGGATCACAAAAATATAACCAAATTATGCCTGGGATGGATGGATGATTTATAATTCTTTATGAAATGTAGGTGCCGACATGTCTGGGAGGTATCATTGATCCTGGCAAGGGCTGATACCTCCTGCTGGGGGTATTCCTGCAGGAGCCGTGCTGTCTGACTGGAGGTGTGAAATGTAACCAAATGTGGCCTGCTAGGAGTTTTCTGCTATCTAGCTGCGGCTTTGAAGCAGGGCCCCCCTGTGGAGCTTGATTTTCTCTGCCATCTTTCAGCAAATGGTGGGTGTGAGGACATGGCTGACAGTAAATATTAATCCATATTCCTCACAGAAACTTTTTGGTACCAAAAAAAAATATTCAATTACACTCCCTACACTCTCTGTCCCTTCCTATGCTCTGCTCTCCCTGACTACAAATGAGCCGAACATGCGTCATCGGGTGCCAATCACTGTAATGCCAGTAGCCATTGGCTGCGTAGCAGCCAAGAAATGTGTGGGGATGAGACTAGAGCATGGCGCTCGAGCACATGCGGTACTCAGCCAAGTACCGCCATGTGCCGAACATCGAGATGCTCGAGCCCAACAGGGCATGCTCGATCATCACTAATGTGCACCATGCTTTCCATTTATCACATTAGGTATCAGACAGAAATGAAGAGTAGAGTATGAATCGGGAATATGACTGTTGGGTTTTTGCATAAGCTCCTAATGTGGAGACGGACAGTGAGTATGTCAGGCTAGGGTAAGAAAATAGGGTGGACCATAGTAGCCAGAAGATATCATTCTAGTGTCTGAACATGAGGCATGTATATTCTTGCAAAATGTGATAAGAGATACCCTTCTCTTTGCCGCTATAGAGAGGGAGGCAGTTTTCCATTTATACAGTAGATGATATATATTTTAGTTTCCTTAACTATGAATTTGATCTATTTCTAGGTTGTAAAATGTGTACCTGGGTATCTGTCTCCAAGTATAAAAAAAACAAAAGGATTCAAGTCAAATTGTTTGGTTATTAAACTTAATATTTGTCACCAGAAGTTCAAGACAACAGGACAATGCCACCAGATATGCAAGGGACCTCCTGACTCATGCAATCTGCTGTAACAAGCATTTGAAACATTCTAGTACATTGTGTGCAATCTTGGGGGAACATACAGTCAGGTCCATAAATATTGGAACATCAACACAATTGTAACATTTTTGGCTCTATACACCACCACAATGGATTTGAAATGAAACGAACAAGATGTGCTTTAACTGCAGACTGTCAGCTTTAATTTGTGGGTATTTACATCCAAATCAGGTGAACGGTGTAGGAATTACAACAGTTTTCATATGTGCCTCCCACTTGTTAAGGAAACAAAAGTAATGGGACAATTGGCTTCTCAGCTGTTCCATGGCCAGATGTGTGTTATTTCCTCATTATTCCAATTACAATGAGCAGATAAAAGGTCCAGAGTTAATTTCAAGTGTGCTATTTGCATTTGGAATCTGTTGCTGTCAATTTGCAAGATGAGATCCAATGAGCTGTCACTATCAGTGAAGCAAGCCATCATTAGGCTTAAAAAACACAACAAACCCATCAGAGAGATAGCAAAAACATTAGGCGTGGCCAAAACAACTGTTTGGAACATTCTTAAAAAGAAGGAATGCACCGGTGAGCTCAGCAACACCAAAAGACCCGGAAGACCATGATAAACAACTGGTGGATGACTGAAGAATTCTTTCCCTGGTGAAGAAAACACCCTTCACAACAGATGGCCAGATCAAGAATACTCTCCAGGAGGTAGGTGTATGTGTGTCAAAGTCAACAATCAAGAGAAGACTTCACCAGAGTGAATACAGAGGGTTCACCACAAGATGTAAACCATTGGTGAGCCTCAAAAACAGGAAGGCCAGATTAGAGTTTGCCAAACAACATCTAAAAAAGCCTTCAAAGTTCTGGAACTACATCCTATGGACAGATGAGACCAAGATCAACTTGCACCAGAGTGATGGGAAGAGAAGAGTATGGAGAAGGAAAGGAACTGCTCATGATCCTAAGCATACCACCAAATCAGTGCAGCATGGTGGTGGTAGTGTCATGGCGTGGGCATGTATGGCTGCCAATGGAACTGGTTCTCTATTTATTGATGATGTGACTGCTTACAAAAGCAGCAGGATGAATTCTGAAGTGTTTCGGGCAATATTATGTGCTCATATTCAGCCAAATGCTTCAGAACTCATGGGACGGTGCTTCTGTAATGACCGGCGTCACACACAGGGAGGGAAAAGGGAAAGCCCTGCCCAAGGGAGAGGGAAAGGTGGTGACCCCTGACTCACCTTGCGGCTGGCACCTGACTGCCCTGACGTCCCTAGACAGGTTCCTCACCCGTGCGGCGATCACGTGCCTAAACGCTGGCTTTCCCTAGAATGAGCCCTAGATAGTGAACGGGCCGGTGGGATCGCTAGTCCGCACCACTGACACTAAGAGGGAAACACCAGGGAGAGGACAGACAATACAGACAAACACATACACCCAGGTGGGCGACCACAGCAGACCACAAAGGTCCAACAGGGATCCGGAGGGTAACGTTCTGGACCAACTACCAGAGAACGCAGCAACACAGCTCCAGAGGGTCAGAATAGAAGTCCAGGCAGGAAGCTCTATATCTGGCAACCAGGCAAGTGTGAGAGGGGAATATAAGGAAGTTGGGAGTGCTGGACAAGGAACAGCTGAGGAGAAGTAGCTACGGATCCCTGAGTGAGCCAAAAAGGGTTGCAAAGCAAACTCAGAAAGCTACCATAAGGAAACAGCCCTATCTTACATAGAGCGCGCAGCCAACTGCTGCGACTTCCTGACCCCGGGTATAGCGGAGTCAGGCGTGGTTCTTGACACCCTCGTGACAGTACCCCCCTCTCTACGAGGGGCCTACGGACACTCAGGACCAGGTCTCTCAGGATGAGAGGCATGAAAAGCCCGAACTAGCCTGTCGGCGTTTACCTCAGACGCAGGAACCCACATTCTTTCCTCGGGACCGTAACCTCTCCAATGCACCAAATATTGAAGAGAGCGGCGGACCCGACGAGAATTAACAATTTTGGATATCTGAAACTCTAGATTACCATCCACAACAACAGGAGGGGGTGGCAGCGGCGACGGTTCTAGAGGTGGAACATATTTTTTGAGTAACGACTTGTGAAAAACGTTATGGATTTTAAAAGTCTGAGGTAGCTCCAGTCGAAAAGCCACGGGGTTGATGATGGCTACAATTTTGTAAGGGCCAATGAACCTAGGACCCAGTTTCCAAGAGGGAACCTTTAATTTAATATTCCTAGTAGACAACCACACATAGTCATTCACTCCTAGGTCCGGACCTGGCGACCGTCTCTTATCAGCCATGCATTTGTATTTACCTCCCATATTTTTCAAGTTAGCTTGCACCTTCTGCCTTACCGATGAAAGAGATGACGAAAACCGTTCCTCTTCGGGAACCCCAGAAGACCCCCCCTCATTGAAAGTACAGAATTGGGGATGAAAAACATATGCACCAAGAAATGGTGACTTGCCAGTGGATTCCTGACTACGATTATTTATGGCAAACTCAGCTAACGGTAAATATGATGACCACAACTCTTGGTTTTCAGACACAAAACATCTTAGATATGTCTCCAGGTTTTGGTTGGTGCGCTCAGTCTGTCCATTCGACTGAGGATGGAAAGGTGAGGAAAAGGACAAGTGTACCCCCAAACGGGAACAAAAAGCTTTCCAAAATTTAGAAATAAACTGGGTACCCCGATCCGAAACAACATCGGAAGGGACCCCGTGAAGCTTCACGATTTCACTGATGAATACCTGAGCAAGAGTCTTAGCATTAGGTAGTGCGGGTAACGCAATGAAGTGTACCATTTTGCTAAACCTGTCCACTACTACCAAAATAACAGTTTTACCCGCAGACAAAGGCAAGTCAGTGATAAAATCCATTGACAGATGTGTCCATGGTCTATTGGGAATGACGAGTGGTAATAGAGACCCTGCAGGACGTGTATGAGAGACTTTTGCGCGCGCACAGGTAGAACAAGAAGACACAAAATCCAATACATCCTGACGCAACCTTGGCCACCAAAAACGACGAGACAATAGCTCCAAGGTTGCTTTACTACCCGGGTGCCCAGCAAGTGCCGAATTATGATGTTCCTTTAATAATTCGAAACGCAGGTTCAACGGTACAAACAATTTCTCTGAGGGGCAAGAGACCGGGGCGTCCCCCTGGGCCTCTAACACCTTCCCCTCCAGAGCAGAGTGTACCGCAGAAACAACCACTCCTCTTTGAAGAATGGGTACCGGATCACTCACATTACCCCCTCCAGGGAAACAACGAGATAGTGCATCAGCCTTGGTATTTTTTGCCCCAGGACGATAGGTAATAACAAAGTTGAACCTGGTAAAAAATAGCGACCACCTAGCTTGTCTAGGGGTGAGACGCTTAGCTGATTCGAGGTACAGAAGATTTTTGCGGTCCGTAATCACAGTGACGGGGTGGACTGCCCCCTCTAAAAAGTGACGCCATTCTTCAAACGCTAGTTTAATAGCTAATAGTTCCCTATTGCCAATATCGTAGTTCTTTTCTGCTGCAGATAGTTTTTTAGAAAAGAAAGCACAAGGACGCCATTTGCCAGGAGACGGACCCTGAGACAGCACAGCCCCCACTCCCACCTCTGACGCATCGACTTCAACAATAAAAGGCTAAGAGACATCAGGTTGGACTAGTACAGGTGCCGAGGTAAACCTCTCTTTTAGAGAGGAAAAAGCAACTATAGCGGCGTCAGACCATTTAGAAAAATCAGTCCCCTTCCTAGTCATGTCAGTAAGGGGTTTTACAATAACTGAATAATTTTTAATGAATTTCCTATAGAAATTTGCGAAGCCCAAGAACCGTTGCAGTGCTTTGAGGTTCTCAGGAAGATCCCAATCTAAAATTGCCTGGACCTTCCTAGGATCCATTCGGAAACCTGAAGCAGATAAAAAATAACCTAGGAATTGTATCTCCTGAACGGCGAAGAAAACATTTTTCAATTTTAGCATATAATTTATTCGTTCTCAGGACCTGCAGTACCTGTCTGACATGCACCTCATGTGTTTTCAGATCAGACGAATAAATTAAAATATCATCTAGGTATATTACCACAAACCTGCCGATTAGATGACTAAAAATGTCATTAACGAAATGTTGAAAGACGGCAGGAGCATTGGTCAGACCGAAAGGCATAACTAGATTTTCATAATGCCCCTCAGGGGTGTTAAAAGCTGTCTTCCACTCATCCCCCTCCTTGATACGAATCAGATTGTATGCCCCCCTAAGATCAAGTTTGGAGAACCACCTAGCACCCGCAATCTGGTTAAACAGGTCAGGAATGAGAGGAAGAGGGTATGGGTCTCGGATGGTTATCCGATTTGATTCGTGAAAATCTAGGCAAGGACGCAGGCCCCCATCTTTCTTTTTAACGAAGAAAAACCCTGCAGCCACGGGTGAAGAAGAGGGTCTGATGTGTCCCTTAGCCAAGCTCTCGGAGATATAATCTTTCATGGCTTGTCTCTCCGGACCTGAAAGATTATATAACCTGGTCTTGGGTAATTTTGCGCCGGGAATAAGGTTAACCGGGCAATTATAAGGACGGTGAGGTGGTAACTTCTGACAACCCTTTTCAGAAAAAACGTCCTCAAAATCCGAAATAAATGTAGGTAGGGTAGTTATGGAGGCAACTAAGCAATTGCTATTTAAGCCATTTTCTCTGCAATGCTCACTCCACTCCGATATCTCCCTGGCCTGCCAATCCACCACTGGATTGTGCGCTACCAACCAGGGAAGGCCCAGCACTACCGGAGTGGGAAGCCCCTCCAGAACATAACATGAAAGCATCTCGTTATGGTGGTCCCCTACCCGAAGGTGTAAATTATGAATAATGTGGGTGAGGTTTCTCTGAGACAGAGGAGCAGAATCAATAGCGAATATGGGAATAGGTCTCTGTAGCGTACAGAGAGACAAACCCATAGTTCGGGCAAAATCGGCATCTATCAAATTTACCCCTGCTCCACTGTCTAGAAAGAAAGAAATAGTCTCCGTCTTAACACCAAAAACAATAACCGCTGGCAACACAAATTGCGATGTACGTATGGAGGAAACGTATACCCCCGGCTGACATCCTCCACACAGCCGACGGTCTTTTGTTTCTGAGGAAAGAAGGACAGACATTAATGAAATGACCCCTCTCCCCACAAAAAAAACAAACCCCACGCCTACGGCGAGCCTCAGGAGGACGGACCTGACGAGTAGTTCCTCCTAGCTGCATAGGCTCGTCTAAGTCCGTACAGACTAACTGCTGCTTGGGAGGGGTTACCAATTGCTCAGTTTTTTTCAACTTGTCCCTAAGGCGTCTATCTATACGGATAGAAAGGGACATAACCGCATCAAGGGAAAAGGGGGTCTCATATAATGCAAGCGCATCCTTAACCCTTTTGGATAACCCAGAGCAGAACTGACTCCTGAGAGCCGGGTCGTTCCATTGGGTATCCGTAGCCCACCTACGGAAGTCAGAGCAATATTCCTCTACCGGCCGCTCTCCTTGTAGGAGTCTCCGTAATCTTGATTCAGCCAGTGCGACTCGGTCAGGGTCGTCATATATGAGACCCAAGGCCCCGAAAAACTCATCCACTGACCGAAGAGCCTGGGAATCAGTGGGTAAAGAGAACGCCCAGGACTGCGGGTCCCCCTGCAGCAGGGAAAGAACAACCCCCACCCGCTGTTCTTCATTACCAGAGGAGTAAGGGCGCAGTTTAAAATATAATTTACAGGCCTCACGGAATGTCAAAAACTTGTCCCTTCCCCCAGAAAATCTGTCAGGGAGAGGGACCTTGGGTTCCGCAACAACCTGGTTACCAGTAGCAACCGCTGGGCTTGCGGTCAGTTGTAATTGCTGCTGTTGCTGGAGGACCGACGCCTTCAATCCTGCTACCTCCAAAGACAGGCCATGAAATTGTTTGGACAGAGCAGCAATTTGATCCATACTAGATTCTAAGTAGGTAAAAAAAATATATTTTTTTTTTAAATTTTTTTTTTTACCTACACCAAATAAGGGCCAGATATAATGTAATGACCGGTGTCACACACAGGGAGGGAAAAGGGAAAGCCCTGCCCAAGGGAGAGGGAAAGGTGGTGACCCCTGACTCACCTTGCGGCTGGCACCTGACTGCCCTGACGTCCCTAGACGTGTTCCTCACCCGTGCGGCGATCACGTGCCTAAACGCTGGCTTTCCCTAGAATGAGCCCTAGATAGTGAACGGGCCGGTGGGATCGCTAGTCCGCACCACTGACACTAAGAGGGAAACACCAGGGAGAGGACAGACAATACAGACAAACACATACACCCAGGTGGGCGACCACAGCAGACCACAAAGGTCCAACAGGGATCCGGAGGGTAACGTTCTGGACCAAGTACCAGAGAACGCAGCAACACAGCTCCAGAGGGTCAGAATAGAAGTCCAGGCAGGAAGCTCTATATCTTGCAATCAGAGAAGTGTGAGAGGGGAATATAAGGAGGTTGGGAGTGCTGGACAAGGAACAGCTGAGGAGAAGTAGCTACGGATCCCTGAGTGAGCCAAAATGGGTTGCAAAGCAAACTCAGAAAGCTACCATAAGGAAACAGCCCTATCTTACATAGAGCGCGCAGCCAACCGCTGCGACTTCCTGACCCCGGGTATAGCGGAGTCAGGCGTGGTTCTTGACACCCTCGTGACAGCTTCACAGTGCAGATGGACAATGACCCAAAGCATACTGCAAAAGCAACCAAAGAGTTTTTTAAGGGAAAGAAGTGGAATGTTATGCAATGGCCAAGTCAATCATCTGACCTGCCAGCGTCTGGTGATGTCTATGCGTTCCAGACTTCAGGCTGTAATTGACTGCAAAGGATTTGCAACCAAGTATTAAAAAGTGAAAGTTTGAGTTATGATTATTATTATGTCCCATTACTTTTGGTTCCTTAACAAGTGGTTCCTACACCGTTCACCTGATTTGGATGTAAATCACCTCAAATTAAAGCTGACAGTCTGCAGTTAAAGCACATCTTGTTCGTTTCATTTCAAATCCATTGTGGTGTTGTATAGAGCCAAAAATGTTAGAATTGTGTCGATGTCCCAATATTTATGGACCTGACTGTAGTAGACGCAATTTATAATCTTAAAGTTTACCTATACTTTCAGATATTTGCAGAATAAGATGCCACGTGTGTGTATACATGGGTAATAACACTATATCTGACCATTATATAACTTGTATCTGGCATTTTAAGCAGTTTTCTCTTTTGCATGCTGCATCTGTAATTCTCAGTTGTCTCTGAGCTGTTGGGAAGAGGCCAAATGGTCATCATGTCTGTCAAGAGAAGACAAGTAATAATGGTTGGTTGGCACTCCTTTTTAAATTTCGAAACCGGTGCTCTATGATGGAGTAATTACCCAATACAGTCATAGAGAACAGAGATCACGGCACACGGATATAGATATCTGACAGGACCCATAGGTACAAAAGTATAAATTGTAGTACAAATTGGGGAAAAGAAAAAAGCTGAAAATAAAGAAAAATAAATTTCACAAACGGCATGGGATGCATACATGTTATACAAACAGAGATATATATCCACAGATGGAGAATTAGATGTTAATGAGATATAATGAAATACACGTAGCCATAATGTGACCACATTTTAAATTACATGTAGGGTTGTAGCTGTTAGGCCTCATGCACACGGCCGTGTTCCGCGGCCGAGAGTGGTCCGTGGTAACCCAGCCGGGATTCCTTCTGACAGCAGGAGCGCACGGCGTCATTGGTTGCTATGACGTCGTGCGCTTCATGCCGCCGCTGCTGTACAGTGATACACTGGTATGATTGCACAATGAATATATAAAATTCAAGAAACATATAAAGGATGCCCAAAATGATATGAAAGAAAGGGGTTATGGTATTAGGTGAGTCTAAATGTAGGTATACATTAGTATATACAGTACAGACCAAAAGTTTGGACACACCTTCTCATTCAAAGAGTTTTCTTTATTTCCATGACTATGAAAATTGTAGATTCACACTGAAGGCATCAAAACTATGAATTAACACATGTGGAATTATATACATAACAAAAAATGAAAATATGTCATATTCTCGGTTCTTCAAAGTAGCCACCTTTTGCTTTGATTACTGCTTTGCACACTCTTGACATTCTCTTGATGAGCTTCAAGAAGTAGTCCCCTGAAATGGTTTTCACTTCACAGTTGTGCCCTGTCAGGTTTAATAAGTGGGATTTCTTGCCTTATAAATGGGGTTAGGACCATCAGTTGCGTTGAAGAGAAGTCAGGTGGATACACAGCTGATAGTCCTACTGAATAGACTGTTAGAATTTGTATTATGGCAAGAAAAAAGCAGCTAAGTAAAGAAAAACGAGTGGCCATCATTACTTTAAGAAATGAAGGTCAGTCAGTCAGCCGAAAAATTGGGAAAACTTTGAAAGTAAGGGCTATTTGACCATGAAGGAGAGTGATGGGGTGCTGCGCCAGATGACCTGGCCTCCACAGTCACCGGACCTGAACCCAATCGAGATGGTTTGGGGCGAGCTGGACCGCAGAGTGAAGGCAAAAGGGCCAACAAGTGCTAAGCATCTCTGAGAACTCCTTCAAGACTGTTGGAAGACCATTTCAGGGGACTACCTCTTGAAGCTCATCAAGAGAATGCTAAGAGTGTGCAAAGCAGTAATCAAAGCAAAAGGTGGCTACTTTGAAGAACCTAGAATATGACATATTTTCAGTTGTTTCACACTTGTTTGTTTTGTATATAATTCCACATGTGTTAATTCATAGTTTTGATGCCTTCATAGTCATGAAAATAAAGAAAACTCTTTGAATGAGAAGGTGTGTCCAAACTTTTGGTCTGTACTGTATTAATAGAGGGTAAGGCTACATTCACACAAACGTTTTTTGTTTCCTTGTCCGTTCCGTTTTTTTTGCGGATAGGATGCAGACCCATACATTTCAAAGGGTCCACAAAAAATGTGGACAGCACACCGTGTGCTATCTTCATCCGTATGTCCGTTCCGTAGCCCCGCAAAAAAAATAGAACATGTCCTATTCTTGTCTATTTTGCAGCAAGGATAGGCATTGTTACAATGGATCCGCCAAAAAAAAAAAACGGTACCATACGGACGTCATCCGTTTTTTTTTGCGGATCCACAATTTGGGCTCATGCACACGACTGTATGTATCTTACGGTCCGCAAAAAAAACGTATCCACAAAAAATACAGAACAGCTGGCCCTTCATAGAACTGTACTATCCTTGTCCGTAATGCGGACAATAATAGGACATTTTCTATTTTTTTGCGGAACAGAAATACGGACATACGGAAACGGAATAACTTCAGTTTTTTTTTACGGACCCATTGAAGTGAACGGTTCCGCATACGGTCCGCAAAAAAAACTAACGGACACGGAAAGGAAAATACGTTCGTGTGCATGAGCCCTTAGTCTTAGAAATTATAGCTATACCTCATTACTGCTATCATCTAGCCTGTTGAGAGAAAAGGAGAAAAGAATCGCAATTAACAACCTGGCTAAAATTTAATTACCAGATCAAAGTCACGGTTAAGGCCCATTGGGGCCACGATTTTAAGATCGTGGATCCTAGGCCTTCCGTTTCCTCAATAGAAGTTTATGGTTACCACCTCTCCATGGAATTGGAACTTGTTTCAAAATTTGAAACTTCAGTTGGCTGATTGGCTGATGTGATGTTTATTATTAATAAAGTCCTGGGGTATAGGGAGCTCAGATTTGTCACATCGTATATCCGACTTGTGTTAACAAATGCGGTCTCGCACACATTGGGAGTTTCCCAAAGTATTCGAGACCGCATGGGCACTTGATCAAATAAGCAACAAAGGATGAAGCACAAGTATATTGTCCCCATATTTAGTATGTTTTACCTGACAGGGGATGAGTAAATGTGTTACCTCTAATACCATTGTTGCATTGTGCGCATTTTAAGCATGGAAATGTACCCGTTTTAAGTGGTGTCAGTGTGGTCTGTTTGTATAGAGTATTAAAAGAACCTATATCAGCCTTAACTGGTGTGTCACGTAAATTCCTAGGGTGCACAGCCTTATTGGATTCATACAAACCGGATTCCAAAAAAGTTGGGACACTAAACAAATTGTGAATAAAAACTGAATGCAATGATGTGGAGATGGCAAATGTCAATATTTTATTTGTAATAGAACGTAGATGACAGATCAAACGTTTAATCCGAGTAAATGTATCATTTTAAAGGAAAAATACGTTGATTCCAGTTTTCACGGTGTCAACAAATCCCCAAAAAGTTGGGACAAGTAGCAATAAGAGGCTGGAAAAAGTTAATTTGAGCATAACGAAGAGCTGGAAGACCAATTAACACTAATTAGGTCAATTGGCAACATGATTGGGTATAAAAAAAGCTTCTCAGAGTGGCAGTGTCTCTCAGAAGTCAAGATGGGTAGAGGATCACCAATTCCCACAATGTTGCGCAGATAGATAGTGGAGCAATATCAGAAAGGTGTTACCCAGCGAAAAATTGCAAAGACTTTGCATCTATCATCATCAACTGTGCATAACATTATCCGAAGATTCAGAGAATCTGGAACAATCTCTGTGCGTAAAGGCCGTAAAACCATACTGGATGCCCGTGATCTCCGGGCCCTTAAACGACACTGCACCACAAACAGGAATGCTACTGTAAAGGAAATCACAGAATGGGTTCAGGAATACTTCCAGAAACCATTGTCAGTGAACACAATCCACCGTGCCATCCGCCGTTGCCAGCTGAAACTCTACAGTGCAAAGAAGAAGCCATTTCTAAGCAAGATCCACAAGCTCAGGCGTTTTCACTGGGCCAGGGATCATTTAAAATGGAGTGTGGCAAAATGGAAGACTGTTCTGTGGTCAGACGAGTCACGATTCGAAGTTCTTTTTGGAAATCTGGGACGCCATGTCATCCGGACCAAAGAGGACAAGGACAACCCAAGTTGTTATCAAGAGAAGCCTGCATCTCTGATGGTATGGGGTTGCATGAGTGCGTGTGGCATGGGCAGCTTGCATGTCTGGAAAGGCACCATCAATGCAGAAAAATATATTCAGGTTCTAGAACAACATATGCTCCCATCCAGACGTCATCTCTTTCAGGGAAGACCCTGCATTTTTCAACAAGATAATGCCAGACCACATTCTGCATCAATCACAACATCATGGCTGCGTAGGAGAAGGATCCGGGTACTGAAATGGCCAGTCTGCAGTCCAGATCTTTCACCTATAGAGAACATTTAGCGCATCATAAAGAGGAAGGTGCAACAAAGAAGGCCCAAGACGATTGAACAGTTAGAGGCCTGTATTAGACAAGAATGGGAGAGCATTCCTATTTCTAAACTTGAGAAACTGGTCTCCTCGGTCCCCAGACGTCTGTTGAGTGTTGTAAGAAGAAGGGGAGATGCCACACAGTGGTGAAAATGGCCTTGTCCCAACTTTTTGGGGATTTGTTGACACCATGAAATTCTGATTCAACATATTTTTCCCTCAAAATGGTACATTTTCTCAGTTTAAACTTTTGTTCCGTGATTTATGTTCTATTCTGAATAAAATATTAGAAGTTGGCACCTCCACATCATTGCATTCAGTTTTTATTCACGATTTGTATAGTGTCCCAACTTTTTTGGAATCCGGTTTGTAAATTCTGGTATATTAGGATAAAATTTAAAATGTTTCTGAATAATTTGTTGTATTTTTGGCATAAACAGATGGTAAGTGACCACAAGAGGTAACCGGGGGGTGATGGCTTTTATTTTTTTAGAGACTGATGTTGCTGTCTAGCTCTAGTCTCTTCTTGATGGAGTAAATTACTTGGATAACCTCTATCCTCAAATTTTTTTACAATTTCAGAGAGACGGTCTTTGGGCTGCATTGTCGCATTGTTCTGCCTCCTGGGGCCACAAAAAAAATGTGAACTGCTTAAACTGTAAAAGTTTACTGCATGAAAACTATCACTTGTTTTGCATCATTAAAATTTAGTATACGTTGATGCATTCATATAGCAATACCACACAGGAGGCCTGATTATGTAAAAGCACACAGATGGAGCAGTTGATTATGAACGGTTCCTTCCCAATAACTGCCTGCTCATCAGTTGAGGTGAGGAGCTTCATTTACATTGCTACTACCATCTCTCATCCTCATACAGCTTCATTGTTTCTGGACAGCAGAGCTTTGTTCACAGATTTAATGTGCTGCATGATAGATCAATTCACCCAATCAGCAGCACACTTACATAGGCCGATTATCAGGAACAAGCATTCATAGTAACAGTCGTACCTGATAACCTACAATCAGGCTGTGTAAACCCGCCATTGGATTGCCAATTAATTCATACCACAATTTTCATGCACCACTGCATGTTTTGAATGGCACAGAGGCCTACTAAAAAGATAGAACGCAATAGCCATGAAAAATATGAGAAAATTCCTCATAACAGGATTGGGAGTACAAATATATGCTGCAAAAACACAGCAATGCAAGGAAAATACCCTACAAAAATACAACAAAAACTGTGTGAAGCCAGCCTAAGTGAAAAAACAAGGCTGTGTGAATTAACAAATTAAAATCAATGGTTATGTGGGCTATGCACATGTGACATGTATTAAGGCCGATTCATTGGCCTGCATTTGTGGGAGGGGCGCCCTGCCCTATATCTTGCACGCACCTCTCTCCAGGGGACGGACGGCAGCAGTGTTCAGCAGTGTTCCTGTTCCGGCCGTCAGCGTCAGCGTTTCCCAGGCAACAGTACGTCACTTCCGGCCAGCGCGTCACTTCCGGCCAGCGCATCCTCCCGCACTCCGGTCCTCGTGCGGCGGGTAAGTTAACTGCTGCCTTATCGTACGTCGCCTTGATTAAGTCCGGTCGGTGGGGTCGGTCTCTCTAAGGTAGGAGAGGGACATCCCCACACCGGAACGGCCGTCTGGCAGCACGCCCTGCTCCCACGTGACTGGCTCGTAGGTAGCAGGAGACAGCGGCGCTCCGTCCTCGTTCATGCATTTACAGCGTTTAGCTACATAGTGGAGTCTTGGGGAGTTTCGGTGGAAGGAGGGAGTAGAAACAAGAGGTTGTGAGCAGGGAAGGAAAGGGGGGGGGAGGGGCGGTTTTATACAGCTGAGTAGTGGACCTCTTAATAGTACTTTGGCGGCAGGCCACGTGTGGCTGCCGGAGGCATGTCTACGGGTGCACAGTGGTTACTTTTTCAGCCTCAATTGTACTTCGTTTGAGCTAATGGTGGCTGGAAAACTGGCACTGAGGAGCTACACGCAGTTAGTTTCTTGTTGGGGGTCAAAGTCTGGCACGGGCCGCCGTGCTATCAGTTAGGTAGGGGGGTAATGCCGTGCAATGTGATGGTGAGGAGTTGGTGGGGGTAGCCCCACAGTAACAGGCGCCCCTAGGCCTGGCTAGCAGGGGCGCACCAGACCCTTCACATTGCATGGCATGCTTCTCCCATTGCCTCTGTCTGATGGTGTGCAGATTTTCTCATTTGCCTATACACCTGCCGTTTTGATTGCTGCATAGGTAGTTGTGTGTTTTATTTAGGCGTCGGCCCGTCAGCCATTCAGCCAACTACACGGCACCGCGGCAATCCGACTTTCGTGTCTCGTCGCCCAGCTTCGGGCCGCCTAAACGCAGGCGCAAGCACCTTTACAAAAAAAATAAATAAATAGATAATACATTTAGATATATATACTTATTCTGCTTAATTCGTGCGAACAGGTCTATTTCCACGGTTGATTCCTTCTGTTCTTCTCACATCAGCATCGTGTCCGCTTCGGTAAGGTCCTCCTTCTTTGACTCCAATTGTTTCACTGTCACACGTCTCCTTTTTCTCCGTACATCCGCTGTCAGGTGGTCACCAGGGTTAGCTACCTTTGCATGACGGTTTCTGCAGTGCCGGTGGTGGTGTCTAAACACGGGTGTGAGTCAAATTTGTGCCAAACGGTGTTAGTGACGGTCCGTCGTTTTGCTTGCTTTTCAGTCTGCTCATGTCTCACGTGTCAGATATCGTGGATGCTTCGGGTGAAGACTTGGGTTCCAGGGAATCGGAATCCGGCAGCATTCCATCTCTGCGTAATTGGACTGTGCCCAAACTCATGTCTGAACTAAGCAAGAGAGGCATTCCTTTTCCGGCCACTGCCCGGAAGGCGGAGTTGTACAGGCTGCTGGGGTCCACCCCTGCAGGACCTAGTCATCGAGAGGTCTCTATGGCCACGGTTCAGACCTCCTTGACGCAGCTCCATATCATGCTGAACAGCCTCACCTCCTCTATGTCTGGGGTGCAATCCAGGTTGGAGTCGGTTGAGACTAGGGTCACTGGCTTATCTGCACCCGCCACTCTGTTGCCAGTAGCAACGGCACCTGTTGCCAGTACCTCAGGTAACTTTGTTACAGTGCCCAACGTCACTCCAGCCCATTTCATTCCTGCTAATATCAAGAAGGACATCCTCGATGGCAGAGACGTGAACCTAGCCTCCCTCCTAATTCGTGACCTATCAGACAACAGGTTCATTGCATGCGGCGATGTCTCTGTTGTCCTGAAGGGGCGCGATCTCAGGCTTAGCAGGAAATTAACAATTCCGGAGTTTGTACTCGCCTTTAGTCTCTACCGAGATATCGTCTGTTCAGTACGGCCAGACAGGAGAGAGGAATTGGACCTCTATCTGTTCAGGGTCACTGAATTGGGATATAAGTACGCAGGCTTCGGGTTTTATGACTACCATTGCTCGTTCTCTGCAAAGGCGGCAGCTGCGCTCTGTCAGTTCCAGTTTACCACCAACTGGGCTAACATTGACACAGAAATTTTCTGCAGGCACTTCGCTGGCCTTAAAGCCCCAGCGTGTTCTTCGTGCCAATCTATCTATCACACAGGAGAATGGTGTCATAATGCCGCGAGTGCCCCGAGGTCCAATTCTTCTCCCCCTATCCCTGGTCCGTCGACTGGCGTCCAGCAGAATCCTACGGTAGACAAACTCGGCCGCCCAATCAAGTACCTAGGCAGGTCACAAATTTGTAATAACTTTAATTTCGCTACTTGCAATTATAGTCAGTGCCGTCTGTTACACATTTGCGTTAACTGCTTCCGAGCCCACCCGAAGGTTGCGTGCTCATTAAAAACCGATAAACATTACATGAGTGTGGTAAATGTAGACCTCCTTGAACTTTACTTGCAGGAGCATGAGGATGCTTCCTTTCGCGACTTTCTTGTGTCAGGCTTCAGTAATGGTTTTCATACAGGTCTTGTAGCGTTACCGGACGACACCTATGAGTGTAGAAACCTGCAATCTGCGTCACACAACCCAGGGTCCATAGATAGGCTCCTCCAGTTGGAGTTAGACAAAGGGTACATCATCGGCCCCTTTTCGTCTTCCCCGTTCGAACGCTGGAGGGTCAGCCCCATAGGGGTAGTCACGGGAAAGTTCAGCCACAAAGAAAGGTTGATTTTCGATCTGTCAGCTCCCCATGGGTTAACTACACCCAGTCTGAATTCGCTCATTCCAGCTGAGGAGGTCAGCATGGTGTACGCCTCCATCGATCAGGCTATTGCACTCATCCTTGCCACAGGCCCTGGGGCGATCCTGTCTAAAGCGGACATTTCCGACGCTTTCAAGTTGATGCCGATCAGGCCAGAGCTATGGCGGTGGCACGGGATCAAGTGGAATTCCCTTTATTATTTCGCAACTAAGTTGACTTTCGGGTCCCGTAGCAGCCCTTGGATTTTCGATCAGCTGGCGAAAGCTTTGCATTGGATCCTTGAGAACAGGTTTGGTTGTGAACATGTCATACATTACTTGGACGATTTTTTGCTGATCGAATCTCCACAGGGCTCGCGGCGCGATCTCCAGAGCCTGTTAGCATGCTTCGCTCAATTGGGGATCCTCGTTTCCCCCAAAAAAGTGGATGGTCCTGCGACCACCATCACCTTCCTGGGCATCGTTTTAGACACAGAGAGCATGTCAGCTAGGTTGCCGGAAGATAAGTTGGTTAGGGTCCGGGCAGTCATTCACGGTTTCGTCACTGGTAGGGTCACCACCAAGGTAGAACTGCAGTCTTTGTTAGGCATGTTGAATTTTGCCATGCGCGTCATCCCTCAGGGTAGGTCTTTTGTAGCCAGATTGTTACCACTTCTCTCAGCAGCCCCCTGTCAGGATAGTCCAGTATTCCTGGACAGTCAAGCGCAAGCAGATTTGAGCATGTGGGACCATTTCTTGAGCCATTGGAACGGCGTGTCCATGTTTGTCCCGGCGGTCTCGCACAGCTCCCCCGTCATATTCTCCAGCAGCGGGGTCAGCGCTGGTTTCGCTGCTATTTTTAGCTCTCATTGGCTGAATGGGGCGTGGTCGGAGGAGTTGTGCGAGGCCGCTGGAGCTTCCCAGGCGACGGAGGCTAGGGACTTGTATCCCGTGGTAGCAGCGGCGCAGGTTTGGGGTAACCTTTGGTCAGGCCGTACCGTGGTCTTTGTCTCGGATAGCCCCTCCACCGTGGCTATCCTTGACAGTGGCAAATCCAGGTCTCAACTGACCATGTCCTTGATGAGACGTCTGGTACAGTTGTCACTCCTACACAATTTCTTGTTCTGTGGCTCCCTCGTACATGATGCGCAGGTAGTAGCAGTCGACGCGCTAGCTAAGCAGAATTACTCTTTGTTTTCTCAGGTTTGCCCCGAAGCCGACACGTCGAGGACCCCGTCTCCTCATCCGTCCGCGCTCATCCTCAGCTGAACAAATTCTTGGCTGCGGCTCATGGGCTGTTTGCCAGGTCACTCTCGGCTAATACCGCCAGGGCGTATAACACTGGCTGGCGGTTGTACTGCAAATTCCAGCGGGAACACCCTCAAGGCGGCCTTGACCATGTTGATTTCATATTATCATTTATCGGGTACTGTCATGTGCACATGCACCTGTCGCACAGCACCGTCAAAACCTACCTGTCGGGGGTCCAACACCATTTGTCCCTCTCCCATCCAGGAAGAACATCGTTGTTTTCCAGTCACATGGTCAAGGCCACGCTGAAGGGTCTACAGAAATGTACCCCAGGGGTCAGCCCCCGTAGACAGCCCATTTCCGGCCCAGTGTTCCGAGGCATGTCCGATCTGTTAGATCTAAGCCCCTTCGGAGTTCTACAAAGCCTAGTGCTCAAAACTGCCATCTACCTTGCCTTTTACGGATTCATGAGGCCGGGGGAATTCACGTCACTGTCACTTAGTGGCCCCTTCCTAGCCCGCCGTCAGCTGGCCCCTAGCCCGGAGGGCTTCATCTTGTCCCTGCCTGTGACCAAGACCTCCCAGTCAGGTTCCCCCCATCCAAATCAAATTCTTCCCCACTTCTCACAAATGGTGTCCGGTCCACGTCCTGCAGAAATTATCAGGGGCACTGGCCGATCGCGGCGCTGATACCCCCTTGTTACCCTTCGGGTCAGCAGCTTTGTCCACCTCCCAATTCATAGCGCACACGTGTATACTCGCGGCCAACCTAGGGCTGGACCCCCTCACGGTGTCAGGACATTCGTTCAGGATAGGGGCAGCCTCGGCCGCCTCCAGGAATCAGGTGCCTACGCACATCATACGTAAGTTGGGTCGGTGGCGCTCCTCTTGTTACAGCCGATATGTTCCAAACCCCGTTAGCGAGATTTATTGTGCCTTTCAGAATTTGGTGTTGTGATTTGTCAATAAACACGCTTTGTATTCTCATGCTGGGTTTTTGGCCTCTTTCAGGTGTACTCTCGACGGAAGCGGTTATGGCACAACTCAAGCCGCTGTTTCTGTTGGGACGTACCTTAGAGGGATAGGTTCTTTCCACATATAGCCCCGACCACAAGTATTAAGGCCGATTCATTGGCCTGCATTTGTGGGTGGGGCGCCCTGCCCTATATCTTGCACGCACCTCTCTCCAGGGGACGGACGGCAGCAGTGTTCCCCTCCCAGCCCGCCCTTTTCCTTTTACTCTCCCATAGGGTATGCCCTCTTTCAGGTGTACTCTCGACGGAAGCGGTTATGGCACAACTCAAGCCGCTGTTTCTGTTGGGACGTACCTTAGAGGGATAGGTTCTTTCCACATATAGCCCCGACCACAAATGAAAGATGCGTATTTCACACTTCCATGTCCTTGATGACAACTATAGTTGACAAAGGCTCTGGATGGGCCAAAATGCATTCTATGTAACAACCAATGTTGTGATAAAAGTATATTGAAGAAAGCGAGGGCCAGGATTATCTGCTCTCAAAAGACTGGCAATGCATCCGTTCCATGTGCACCACCACAAGCCCGAGTTCCAACAGGATCTTCTTCTCATGATGACATCCATAACAAGGTGGTCAGTAGTTTGTCCGTGAAGGATCTGTGTTTGGTCCGTGGCTTCTGGCCTCCATGTGTCATCCGTATTCCACGTTCATTGTAGGCTGAAAATTAGTTTCCAGAACATACACTAGTAGTGGTCTGTGAGGACCGCTGACAGAACATGGATGCCATTCATGGTCAGTGGTTATAATGTAATAAGCATATTTAAGTCAGTGGGTAAGTGTGCTGTCCATGGAGAACACAAACAGCACATGTGTGTAATTCACTGACGTGTGAAAGAGGAGTTAGGCCTCATGCACACGACCGTATTTTTTTGCGGTCCGCAAAACGGGGTTCCGTTTTCCCGTGATCCGTGACCGTTTTTTCGTCCGTGGGTCTTCCTTGATTTTTGGAGGATCCACGGACATGAAAAAAAAGTCGTTTTGGTGTCCGCCTGGCCGTGCGGAGCCAAACGGATCCGTCCTGAATTACAATGCAAGTCAATGGGGACGGATCCGTTTGACGTTGACACAATATGGTGCCATTTCAAACGGATCCGTCCCCATTGACTTTCAATGTAAAGTCTGGAGTCCCTTTTATACCATCGGATCTGAGTTTTCTCCAATCCGATGGTATATTTTAACTTGAAGCGTCCCCATCACCATGGGAACGCCTCTATGTTAGAATATACTGTCGGATATGAGTTAGATCGTGAAACCTCATTTCCGACAGTATATTCTAACACAGAGGCGTTCCCATGGTGATGGGGACGCTTCTAGTTAGAATATACTACAAACTGTATACATGACTGCCCCCTGCTGCCTAGCAGCATCCGATCTCTTACAAGGGGCCGTGATCAGCACAATTAACCCCTCAGGTGCCGCACCTGAAGGGGTTAATTGTACTATCATATCCCCCTGTAAGAGATCAGGGCTGCCAGGCAGCAGGGGGCAGCCCCCCCCCCCCTCCCCAGTTTGAATATCATTGGTGGCACAGTGTGCGCCCCCCCCCCCTTCCTCCCTCTATTGTAATAAATCGTTGGTGGCACAGTGTGCACCCCCCATTGGCCCCCCTCCCTCTATAGCATTAACAACATTGGTGGCCAGTGTGCGGCCTCCCATCTACCCCCCCCCCCGATCATTAGTGGCAGCGGGTTACTAGCAATAGTACAATAGTAAAAGATTCATACTTACCTGGGAGCTGCGGTGTCTGTGTCCGGCCGGGAGCTCCTCCTACTGGTAAGTGACAGTTCATTTAGCAATGTGCCGCACAGACCTGTCACTTACCAGTAGGTGGAGCTCCCGGCCGGACACGAACATCGCAGCAGCCGGTAAGTATGAATCTTCTACTATTGTACTATTGCTAAGTAACCATGGCAACCAGGACTGTAGTAGCGTCCTGGTTGCCATGGTTACCGATCGGAGCCCCAGCGATTAAACTGGGACTCCGATCGGAACTCCGCTGCCACCAATGATGGGGGGGGGGAGATGGGAGGCCGCACACTGGCCACCAATGTTGTTAATGCTTTAGAGGGAGGGGGGGCCGATGGGGGGCGCACACTGTGCCACCAACGAATTATTACAATAGAGGGCGGGAGGGGGCGCACACTGTGCCACCAACGAATTATTACAATAGAGGGAGGGAGGGGGGGGCGCACACTGTGCCACCAACAAATTATTACAATAGAGGGAGGGGGGGGGCCGCACTGGCCACCAACCTATTATTACAATAGAGGTGGGGGGCCGCACTGGCCACCAATGATATTCAAACTGGGGAGGGGGGGGAGGGTCTGCCCCCTGCTGCCTGGCAGCCCTGATCTCTTACCGCACCTGAAGGGGTTAATTGTGCTGATCACGGCCCCCTGTAAGAGATCGGGTGCTGCCAGGCAGCAGGGGGCAGTCTTGTACACAGTTTGTAGTGTATTCTAACTAGAAGCGTCCCCATCACCATGGGAACGCTTCTGTGTTAGAATATACTGTCGGTTCTGAGTTTTCACGAAGTGAAAACTCAGCTTTGAAAAAGCTTTTATGCAGACGGATCTTCGGATCCGTCTGTATAAAAACTAACCTACGGCCACGGATCACGGACACGGATGCCAATCTTGTGTGCATCCGTGTTTTTTCACGGACCCATTGACTTGAATGGGTCCGTGAACCGTTGGCCGTGAAAAAAATAGGACAGGTCATATTTTTTTCACGGCCAGGAAACACGGATCACGGATGCGGCTGCAAAACGGTGCATTTTCCGATTTTTCCACGGACCCATTGAAAGTCAATGGGTCCGCGAAAAAAAAAACTGAAAACGGCACAACGGCCACGGGTGCACACAACGGTCGTGTGCATGAGGCCTTAGTGTGACTTCTGTGGTTGCATATTTTTCACAAGTTTTGGATGTTAGGTCTCAGCTCAGTTGTGGCTAGTTGCAGAATTGACTGAAGATTCTCATTAGTAAGTCTGCTCCTAAATTTTGATTTGCTAAGTAAGTTAAGTAAATCCCCTTCCTTAAACTTGTTTCGTAGACTGTCACATGACTGAAGATCAATGAGTTCCAGTTGGAATTCTGGGGGTGCTTCATCAGGAATAACTGAAAATGGGTCTGCAAACAATGCAAAACCCTTTTTCTCATTTTTAAAATCAGTGAAGTGGTGCTCAAATATGGACTGGAGATTTGCAAGTTTTTGCGACATACTCAGACACGTTTGCGCCACAAATTTTTGTCTCCATGCTGGGAAATGCACAAGATTGCCATTTTCAAGGTTAAATTGGAACAATTTTTAGCTTGGATTGGAATGCAAAGATATAGTTACAAAGATTACTAACAAACAGATTTTTCCCTTGTAGTTTTGCATTCAGTGCATTCAGATGTTGTGTTATATCTACCAAGAAAGCAAGGTCACACAGCCACTTGTCATCTTGTAGTTCTTCAACTATTTTATCCTTCTGAACAATTTTTTTTTATTTCTTCTAACAATTCAAAAAAAAAGTTGCAAGGTTTTCCCCCGGCTCATCCACCTTACCTCTGTATAAAAAAAACAGGTCCTGATATTCAGCATCAATCTCTTCTAGAAAAGATTTAAACTGCCGATGGTTAAGTCCTCGCGATTTTATGAAGTTGACAACGCTGACAACAACTTTTATTACATTTTCAAATCTGAGCTCTTTTCCACACAGGGATTGTTGGTGGATGATGCAATGAAACTGAATCAGCTGGTGCTTGTGCTCTCCAAGGTGTTGCCTTAACAGAGAAACCATACCACTTTTGGAGCCTATCATGGCTGGAGCTCCATCAGTAACAATTCCAACTAGCTTACTTAAATCTAGATCGATATTGGCACATAATTCCAATATACCACTTAACAAATCACTTCCCTTTGTTTGCCCTTGAAATTAGATCATTCAAAGTAATCCCTCAAAAATATGAAAATCTGTGGTGACCCTCCGAATAAAAACCAGTAGTTGAGCAGTGGAACTGATATCTGTTGACTCATCTGCCGCCCAGAGAAAATAAATACGAGTGAGGCTAATATATTCAAAATTTTTAACAGACTCTGGGCATAGTTTCTGTGAAGAAACAATTAAGCACTTTTTTACAAAGTCACCATCTGTGTGAATGGTCTAGAAGACTTTGCAATCAATTCTGATATTTCATAAGTAACTTCCATAGCCATTTCACTTTCTTTAGATATCTTGGTGAACATAGTCTGCTGTACAGTTAGGCTGCGCTGTAAATATAAGAACTTTTGTTTGGCAAATTCTCCCTTAAATTGCTTACAATTGGAATGTTTGGTTTTGTAGTGCCGCTTAACGTTGAATTCCTTCGGCACTGCAACTACACTTTTGCAAATTAACCAAACTAGCTTTCCTCTTTCTTCAATAAAGAAGAATTTTTCTGTTCAGGTCTCATTAAATATCCTGTTCTCATCTGCAATTTTTCTCTTTTTCGCACTGCCTGCAGCATCCATTTTAGGTATGTGCAGCAAAGACCCTTAGCTGTCTCAGATCTGTGAAAAACATATCACATATAGGTTGTTGAACAGGAAAATTTAAAATGTAACTGTCATTTTTTTTATTTTTGTAATGTATCGGGGCAGTGATATTGACCATTTTTGTAATATACTTTAATTACTGAAATAATACATGTCTATTAGAAAAATAGCTCTAAAGTCGCCCATTTTGAGCCTTAGCAACGCTCCTCTGTCTTCTGTTTATATAACAGTGGAGACTCGCTCAACACTGACTGTGTTATCTAAACAGAAGACAGAGGAGCGTTGCTAAGGCTCAAAATGGGCCACTTTAGAGCTATTTTTCTAATAGAAATGTACAATTTCTGTAATTAAAGTATATTACAAAAATGGTCAGTATCACTGCCCCGATACATTACAAAAATAAAATGACAGTTACATTTTAAACTTTCAGATAAGGTTTAACTGTGCACTAAAAATGACATGATAACCTTAATAGCCTACTTTCGCACATCTCAATACCGGAGGAAAACACCAGTTTTATCCCCATTTACTGTTAATGGGGACAAAACTGAATTGAAGGGATTTGAGTGCACCAGAATGCATTCTGTTCTGTTTCATTGTGTTCCCATGACGCACACAAAAGTGCAGCAAGCAGCGTTTTTGAGTGCATCTTGGGATGCGGAGCAAGACGGATGTAAGTCAATGGGGACGGATCTGTTTTCTCAGAGACAATACAAAACGGATCCGTCCCCCATTTACTTTCATTGGAGTTCATGACGGATCTGTCTTGGCTATCTTAACTAGAGTTGCGCGAACACCTGGATGTTCGGATTCGAGAAGTTCGGCCGAACCTGAACCGAACTTCGTCCCGAACCCGAACCCCATTGAAGTCAATGGGGACCCGAACTTTTGGGCACTAAAAAGGCTGTAAAACAGCCCAGGAAAGAGCTAGAGGGCTGCAAAAGGCAGCAACATGTAGGTAAATCCCCTGCAAACAAATGTGGATAGGGAAATGAATTAAAATAAAAATAAAAAAAATAAAAATGAACCAATATCAATTGGACAGAGGTCCCATAGCAGAGAATCTGGCTTCACGTCAGCAGAGAATCAGTCTCTTCATGCCATAGCAAAGAATCTGGCTTCATGTCAGCAGAGAATCAGTCTCTTCATGCCATAGCAGAGAATCTGGCTTCATGTCAGCGCAGAATCAGTCTTCATGTCATAGCAGAGAATCAGGCTTCACGTCACCCACCACTGGAACAGGCCACTGTCACAAATTTAGGCCCCGGAACCCAGACAGAGGAGAGAGGTCCCGTAACAGAGAATCTGGCCTTATGTCAGCACAGAATCTGTCTTCATGTCATAGCAGAGAATCAGGCTTCACGTCACCCACCACTGGAACAGGCCACTGTCACATATTTAGGCCCCGGCACCCAGACAGAGGAGAGAGGTCCCGTAACAGAGAATCTGGCCTTATGTCAGCACAGAATCTGTCTTCATGTCATAGCAGAGAATCAGGCTTCACGTCACCCACCACTGGAACAGGCCACTGTCACATATTTAGGCCCCAGCACCCAGACAGAGGAGAGAGGTCCCGTAACAGAGAATCTGGCCTTATGTCAGCCCAGAATCAGTCTTCATGTCATAGCAGAGAATCAGGCTTCACGTCACCCACCCACTGGAACAGGCCACTGTCACATATTTAGGCCCAGGCACCCAGACAGAGAAGAGAGGTCCCGTAACAGAGAATCTGGCCTTATGTCAGCACAGAATCTGTCTTCATGTCATAGCAGAGAATCAGGCTTCACGTCACCCACCACTGGAATAGGCCACTGTCACATATTTAGGCCCCGGCACCCAGACAGAGGAGAGAGGTCCCGTAACAGAGAATCTGGCCTTATGTCAGCGCAGAATCAGTCTTCATGTCATAGCAGAGAATCAGGCTTCACGTCACCCACCACTGGAACAGGCCACTGTCACATATTTAGGCCCCGGCACCCAGACAGAGGAGAGAGGTCCCGTAACAGAGAATCTGGCCTTATGTCAGCGCAGAATCAGTCTTCATGTCATAGCAGAGAATCAGGCTTCACGTCACCCACCCACTGGAACAGGCCACTGTCACATATTTAGGCCCAGGCACCCAGACAGAGGAGAGAGGTCCCGTAACAGAGAATCTGGCCTTATGTCAGCACAGAATCTGTCTTCATGTCATAGCAGAGAATCAGGCTTCACGTCACCCACCACTGGAACAGGCCACTGTCACATATTTAGGCCCCGGCACCCAGACAGAGGAGAGAGGTCCCGTAACAGAGAATTTGGCCTTATGTCAGCGCAGAATCAGTCTTCATGTCATAGCAGAGAATCAGGCTTCACGTCACCCACCACTGGAACAGGCCACTGTCACATATTTAGGCCCCGGCACCCAGACAGAAGAGAGAGGTCCCGTAACAGAGAATCTGGCCTTATGTCAGCGCAGAATCTGTCTTCATGTCATAGCAGAGAATCAGGCTTCACGTCACCCACCACTGGAACAGGCCACTGTCACATATTTAGGCCCCGGCACCCAGACAGAGGAGAGAGGTCCCGTAACAGAGAATCTGGCCTTATGTCAGCGCAGAATCAGTCTTCATGTCATAGCAGAGAATCAGGCTTCACGTCACCCACCACTGGAACAGGCCACTGTCACACATTTAGGCCCCGGCACCCAGACATAGGAGAAAGGTCCCGTAACAGAGAATCTGGCCTTATGTCAGCACAGAATCTGTCTTCATGTCATAGCAGAGAATCAGGCTTCAAGTCACCCACCACAGGAACAGGCCACTGTCACACATTTAGGCCCCGGCACCCAGGCAGAGGAGAGAGGTCCCGTAACAGAGAATCTGGCCTTATGTCAGCACAGAATCTGTCTTCATGTCATAGCAGAGAATCAGGCTTCACGTCACCCACCACTGGAACAGGCCACTGTCACACATTTAGGCCCCGGCACCCAGGCAGAGGAGAGAGGTCCCGTAACAGAGAATCTGGCCTTATGTCAGCACAGAATCTGTCTTCATGTCATAGCAGAGAATCAGGCTTCACGTCACCCACCACTGGAACAGGCCACTGTCACACATTTAGGCCCCGGCACCCAGGCAGAGGAGAGAGGTCCCGTAACAGAGAATCTGGCCTTATGTCAGCGCAGAATCAGTCTTCATGTGTCACGGATGGTGTACAGGAAACAAGACAATACAATATGAACAATGACTCACTGGATCCACAACTAAGGAACAAAAGGGAGACCCCTGCAAGAGACCTGCCGCTCTCCCTTATTGCTCAGCCTATGCGACCACCCCAAAGGTGGATGGGCGCATATCCACGTACTTCGACTATCTTACACCTGATGACCCTACAATAGTGAGGGGACACGACCACCGGCTCCCTACACAGACACGGAGGGAGTCAGGGTCACCTGGATCCAGAAAACAGAAAATCATAAATACATAAACAGAACTTATCTTGCAGACGACTGGGGACTGGGGACTGAGAACTAGGAACAGCATGCACACACACTCCAGGAAGTTGTATAAGCCGCACACTACTGCATTCTGGGGAGGAACTTAAAGGGCAGCAATCAGTCCAACTGCATGACAGCTGAGATAGACTAACGAGATGAGGAACTTAACCAAAACAAAGAAACTCAAGGAGGAGGATCTGGAAAGCTCCTGTCAGAGCTTCTCAACTGTCTGGTTGTGACAGTGCCCCTCCCTCTACGAGTGGACTCCGGACACTCAGGGCCCACCTTCTCAGGATGGGACCTATGGAAAGCCCTGATGAGACGAGTGGCCTTAATGTCCGTCACTGGGACCCACATCCTCTCCTCAGGACCATAACCCTCCCAATGAACGAGGTACTGGAGGGAACCGTGGACAAGACGAGAATCCACAATCCTAGAGACCTGAAATTCAAGATTTCCATCAACCATAATCGGAGGAGGAGGCAAAGGCGAGGGTACAATAGGTTGAACATAAGGTTTCAATAAGGACTTATGAAAAACATTATGGATCTTCCAAGTCTGAGGAAGATCAAGACGGTAGGCAACAGGATTGATGACAGACAGGATCTTGTAAGGCCCAATAAACCTAGGACCCAACTTCCAGGAGGGAACCTTCAATTTGATATTCTTGGTAGACAACCACCTCAGATCACCAACATTCAGGTCCGGACCAGGCACACGTCTCTTATCAGCCACACGTTTATATCTCTCACTCATGCTCGTTAGATTATCCTGAATCTTTTGCCAAATAGATGACAAAGACGAGGAGAATCTGTCCTCATCAGGTAACATAACATAGTAACATAGTACATAAGGCCGAAAAAAGACATTTGTCCATCCAGTTCGGCCTGTTATCCTGCAAGTTGATCCAGAGGAAGGCCAAAAACCCTGTGAGGTAGAAGCCAATTTTCTCTACTTTAGGGGAATAAAAAATTCCTTCCCTACTCCAATCAGGCAATCAGAATAACTCCCTGGATCAACGACCCCTCTCTAGTAGCTATAGCCTGTAATATTATTAAGCTCCAGAAATACGTCCAGGCCCCTCTTGAATTCCTTTATTGTACTCACCATCACCACCTCCTCAGGCAGAGAGTTCCATAGTCTCACTGCTCTTACCGTAAAGAATCCTTTTCTATGTTTGTGTACAAACCTTCTTTCCTCCAAACGCAGAGGATGTCCCCTCGTCACAGTCACAGTCCTGGGGATAAATAGCTGATGGGATAGATCTCTGTACTGACCCCTGATATATTTATACATATTAATTAGATCTCCCCTCAGTCGTCTTTTTTCTAAAGTGAATAACCCTAATTTTGATAATCTTTCAGGGTACTGTAGTTGCCCCATTCCAGTTATTACTTTAGTTGCCCTCCTCTGAACCCTCTCCAGCTCTGCTATGTCTGCCTTGTTTACAGGAGCCCAGAACTGTACACAGTACTCCATGTGTGGTCTGACTAGCGATTTGTAAAGTGGTAGGACTATGTTCCTATCACGGGAATCTATGCCCCTTCTGATGCAACCCATTATCTTGTTGGCCTTGGCAGAAGCTGCCTGACACTGGTTTTTGCTGCTTAGTTTGCTGTTTATTAAAATTCCTAGATCCTTTTCCATGTCAGTGTTACCGAGTGTTTTACCATTTAGTATGTACGGGTGACTTGCATTTTTCCTTCCCATGTGCATAACTTTACATTTATCAGTGTTAAACCTCATCTGCCACTTATCTGCCCAAGCCTCCAATCTATCCAGATCCCTCTGTAGTAGTATACTGTCCTCTTCAGTGTAAATTACTTTACACAGTTTAGTGTCATCTGCGAAAATTGATACTTTACTATGCAAGCCTTCTACAAGATCATTAATAAATATATTGAAGAGAATAGGGCCCAAGACTGACCCCTGAGGTACTCCACTAGTGACAGTGACCCAATCTGATTGTGTACCGTTAATAACCACCCTCTGTTTTCTATCACTCAGCCAGTTACTTACCCACATACAGATGTTTTCTCCCAGTCCGAGCATTCTCATTTTATATACTAACCTTTTATGTGGTACAGTGTCAAATGCTTTGGAGAAGTCCAGATATACGACATCCATTGATTCGCCGCTGTCAAGTCTAGAACTTACCTCCTCATAGAAACTGATTAAATTAGTTTGACATGACCGATCCCTCACGAAGCCATGCTGATATGGCGTTATTTGCTTATTTCCGTTGAGATGCTCTAATATAGCATCTCTCAGAAAACCTTCAAACAGTTTACCCACAACAGATGTTAAACTTACCGGCCTATAGTTTCCAGGCTCTGTTTTTGGCCCCTTTTTGAATATTGGCACCACATATGCCACGCGCCAATCCTGTGGGACATTCCCTGTCAGTATAGAGTCTGCAAATATCAGAAATAAGGGTCTGGCTATGACATTACTTAATTCCTTTAGGATACGGGGGTGTATGTCATCCGGTCCTGGCGATTTGTCTATTTTAATCTTTTTAAGTCGCTGATGTACTTCTTCCTGGGTCAGACAGGACACTTTTAATGGGGAATTTATTTTTACATTCTGCATGTCATCTGACAGTTTATTTTCCTCAGTGAATACATTGGAGAAAAAAATATTTAACAGCTTTGCTTTCTCCTCGTCGCTCTCTGCGACTCCCCCCTCATTACTCTTTAAAGGGCCAACACCTTCAGATTTATACTTTTTAACATTTATATAATTGAAGAACATTTTAGGGTTAGTTTTACTCTCTTTGGCAATTAATCTCTCGGTCTCTAGTTTGGCCGCTTTTATTTGTTTTTTACATGTTCTATTTTTTTCCTTATAGTTTTTCAGTGCTTCCGTGCTACCCTCCTGTTTTAGTGTTTTATATGCTTTCTTTTTGTCATTTATTGCTTTCTTTACAGTTCTATTTATCCACATTGGTTTCTTTTTGTTCCTTAACCTTTTATTACCATACGGTATGTACCTCTCACAATGAGTTTTTAGGATGTTTTTAAAGATATCCCATTTTGTGTCTGTATTTGTGAGGACTTTGTCCCAGTTAGTTTGGCCTATGGCCTCTCTTAGTTGGCTAAATTTAGCTTTTTTGAAGTTTGGTATTTTTGTTCCTCCCTGTAGAAACGCTCTTTTGAATGATAATTGGAAGGTTATTACTTTATGGTCACTATTTCCCAGGTGTCCCCCAACCTGCACGTCTGTTGTTCTGTCAGGTCTATTGGTTAATACTAAGTCCAGTATGGCCGTCCCTCTAGTCGGGTCCTGAACCAGTTGGGAGAGGTAATTGTCTTTGGTTATAGCCACGAACCTGTTTCCCTTATGAGATATACAAGTTTCAGTTTCCCAGTCTATATCTGGGTAGTTGAAGTCCCCCATAATAACCACCTCATTATGATTTGCCGCCTCGTCTATCTCGTTTAGTAGTAGATTTTCTGTGGACTCTGGTATATTCGGTGGTTTATAGTAAACTCCTATTAGTAATTTATTGTTGTTTTTAGCTCCATGTATCTCTACCCACAGTGACTCCACATGTTCATGTCCCTCACTTATATTTTCTCGGACTGTGGGCTTTAGACAGGACTTTATATAAAGGCAGACCCCTCCCCCTCTCCGGTTTTGACGATCCTTTCTAAACAGACTGTAACCTTGTACATTAACTGCCCAGTCATAGCTTTCATCCAGCCATGTCTCAGTTATTCCCACTATGTCATAGTCCTCCTCACACATCACTAATTCCAGTTCACCAGTTTTATTAGTCAGGCTTCTGGCATTAGTATACATACATTTGAGAGGTTTATGTATATTTTTTACCCTACACCTTTCCTTCTGAACTGTTCTAGTCCCTCCTTCCATTCCTCCCCCATTCTTATTACCTTGCCCCCGGTCTCTATCTGCACTATCTTCCCCTCCTATAACGTAATTACCCTCCCCCCCAGTCCCTAGTTTAAACACTCCTCCAACCTTCTAGCCATCTTTCTCCCCAGCACAGCTGCCCCTTCCCCATTGAGGTGCAGCCCGTCCCTACGATAGAGCCTGTAGCCGATAGAAAAATCGGCCCAGTTCTCCAGGAACCCAAACCCCTCCTTCCTACACCAGTTTTTGAGCCACTTGTTAATCTCCCTAATCTCCCATTGCCTTTCTTGTGTGGCTCGTGGTACAGGCAGTATTTCGGAAAATACTACCTTTGAGGTCCTTGCCCTCAGCTTTTGACCTAAATCCCTGAAATCATTTTTAAGGACTCTCCACCTACCTCTAACTTTGTCATTGGTTCCGATATGGACCATGACCGCTGGATCATCTCCAGCCCCTCCCAGTAATCTGTCAACCCGATCCGCGATGTGTCGAACTCTAGCGCCAGGAAGACAGCACACTGTTCGGCGATCACGGTCTTTGTGACAGATTTCCCTATCTGTTCCCCTAATAATGGAGTCTCCCACTACCAGCACCTGTCTGGCCTGCCCTGCTCTCCTGGTTCCCTGCTTACTGGAGCTGACATTCCCCTGACTGGCAGAGGAAGTGTCTGGCTGCAGCAGTGCCGTCCCCGGACTGACAACCCCCTCATCTGCCAAACGTGCAAACTTGTTGGGGTGTGTCAGATCAGGGCTAGCCTCCCTGGCACTCTTCCCTCTACCCCGCTTTCTAACTTTTACCCAGCTAGCTACCTCACTTTCCTCAGCCTCCTCTCTGTCACCCTCCCCCTCATCTACCCCAAAGAGTGCTTGCTCGGTGAGAAGCAAACTCTTTTGCAAATTATCAATGCCTCTCAGTGTTGCAACTTGCCCATTTAGAGACTCGATCTGCGATTCCAAACGGGTAATTTGCTCACATCTTGAACAAAGATATACACCCTTGAACTCCTGTTCCAGGACTGCATACATCATGCAAGATGTGCACTGGACTGCGTTGTAAATTGTGCAACACATACTAAATGGGGATTACAACAGTAAAAAAGTAAAACAGTATAAATTATTTAGATCCTGTCTGCTGTAGTCGAAGGACCACGTAAAATTAAGCCAACAACACACAAGGAAATTATATCCAACCTTAGTTCCCAAACTCCTTTTCTTGAACTCCTGGTTTTTTAACTCCACTTAATAAGAAGCCACTTAGTAGAGCAAGCCTCAGAAAGAGCAGGCTCTGAAGAGTATAAGTGGCTCAATTTATAGCACCTGGTTGCCCCAGGCACTCGCCTTAATTAAGCAGAAAAAAAAAAAAAAAAAAAAATCAAGTTTAAATGCAAGTACGAGAATACAAACACTTAACTTTCAATGATCTCTGCTGCAATCCACACTCAGCCACCTGCAATCACTCCCACAAAACCACACACAGCTCTAGAACTCCTGGTTTTTTAACTCCACTTAATAAGAAGCCACTTAGTAGAGCAAGCCTCAGAAAGAGCAGGCTCTGAAGAGTATAAGTGGCTCAATTTATAGCACCTGGTTGCCCCAGGCACTCGCCTTAATTAAGCAGAAAAAAAAAATAAAAAAAATAAAATAAAATAAAAAAAAAATCAAGTTTAAATGCAAGTACGAGAATACAAACACTTAACTTTCAATGATCTCTGCTGCAATCCACACTCAGCCACCTGCAATCACTCCCACAAAACCACACACAGCTCTAGAACTCCTGGTTTTTTAACTCCACTTAATAAGAAGCCACTTAGTAGAGCAAGCCTCAGAAAGAGCAGGCTCTGAAGAGTATAAGTGGCTCAATTTATAGCACCTGGTTGCCCCAGGCACTCGCCTTAATTAAGCAGAGAAAAAAAAAAAAAAAAAAATCAAGTTTAAATGCAAGTACGAGAATACAAACACTTAACTTTCAATGATCTCTGCTGCAATCCACACTCAGCCACCTGCAATCACTCCCACAAAACCACACACAGCTCTAGAACTCCTGGTTTTTTAACTCCACTTAATAAGAAGCCACTTAGTAGAGCAAGCCTCAGAAAGAGCAGGCTCTGAAGAGTATAAGTGGCTCAATTTATAGCACCTGGTTGCCCCAGGCACTCGCCTTAATTAAGCAGAGAAAAAAAAAAAAAAAAAAATCAAGTTTAAATGCAAGTACGAGAATACAAACACTTAACTTTCAATGATCTCTGCTGCAATCCACACTCAGCCACCTGCAATCACTCCCACAAAACCACACACAGCTCTAGAACTCCTGGTTTTTTAACTCCACTTAATAAGAAGCCACTTAGTAGAGCAAGCCTCAGAAAGAGCAGGCTCTGAAGAGTATAAGTGGCTCAATTTATAGCACCTGGTTGCCCCAGGCACTCGCCTTAATTAAGCAGAGAAAAAAAATAAAAAAAATAAAATAAAATAAAAAAAAAATCAAGTTTAAATGCAAGTACGAGAATACAAACACTTAACTTTCAATGATCTCTGCTGCAATCCACACTCAGCCACCTGCAATCACTCCCACAAAACCACACACAGCTCTAGAACTCCTGGTTTTTTAACTCCACTTAATAAGAAGCCACTTAGTAGAGCAAGCCTCAGAAAGAGCAGGCTCTGAAGAGTATAAGTGGCTCAATTTATAGCACCTGGTTGCCCCAGGCACTCGCCTTAATTAAGCAGAAAAAAAAAAAAAAAAAAAAATCAAGTTTAAATGCAAGTACGAGAATACAAACACTTAACTTTCAATGATCTCTGCTGCAATCCACACTCAGCCACCTGCAATCACTCCCACAAAACCACACACAGCTCTAGAACTCCTGGTTTTTTAACTCCACTTAATAAGAAGCCACTTAGTAGAGCAAGCCTCAGAAAGAGCAGGCTCTGAAGAGTATAAGTGGCTCAATTTATAGCACCTGGTTGCCCCAGGCACTCGCCTTAATTAAGCAGAGAAAAAAAATAAAAAAAATAAAATAAAATAAAAAAAAAATCAAGTTTAAATGCAAGTACGAGAATACAAACACTTAACTTTCAATGATCTCTGCTGCAATCCACACTCAGCCACCTGCAATCACTCCCACAAAACCACACACAGCTCTAGAACTCCTGGTTTTTTAACTCCACTTAATAAGAAGCCACTTAGTAGAGCAAGCCTCAGAAAGAGCAGGCTCTGAAGAGTATAAGTGGCTCAATTTATAGCACCTGGTTGCCCCAGGCACTCGCCTTAATTAAGCAGAGAAAAAAAAAAAAAAAAAAATCAAGTTTAAATGCAAGTACGAGAATACAAACACTTAACTTTCAATGATCTCTGCTGCAATCCACACTCAGCCACCTGCAATCACTCCCACAAAACCACACACAGCTCTAGAACTCCTGGTTTTTTAACTCCACTTAATAAGAAGCCACTTAGTAGAGCAAGCCTCAGAAAGAGCAGGCTCTGAAGAGTATAAGTGGCTCAATTTATAGCACCTGGTTGCCCCAGGCACTCGCCTTAATTAAGCAGAGAAAAAAAATAAAAAAAATAAAATAAAATTAAAAAAAAATCAAGTTTAAATGCAAGTACGAGAATACAAACACTTAACTTTCAATGATCTCTGCTGCAATCCACACTCAGCCACCTGCAATCACTCCCACAAAACCACACACAGCTCTAGAACTCCTGGTTTTTTAACTCCACTTAATAAGAAGCCACTTAGTAGAGCAAGCCTCAGAAAGAGCAGGCTCTGAAGAGTATAAGTGGCTCAATTTATAGCACCTGGTTGCCCCAGGCACTCGCCTTAATTAAGCAGAGAAAAAAAAAAAAAAAAAAAAAAAAAACCAGAAGACCCCTCTCCCGAGAAAGTCCCAAACTGCGGATGAAACCCATATGCACCAAAAAATGGTGACTTATCAGAGGACTCCTGACGACGGTTATTTAAAGCAAACTCAGCAAGGGACAAAAAAGAACACCAATCCTCCTGATTCTCCGCCACAAAACAGCGCAGATATGTCTCCAGATTCTGATTGACGCGCTCCGTCTGGCCATTCGACTGCGGGTGGAAAGCAGAAGAGAATGACAACCGAACCCCCAAGCGAGAACAGAAAGCCTTCCAGAATCTGGAAACAAACTGCGTGCCCCTATCAGAGACTATGTCCGAAGGAATACCATGCAATTTGACAATGTGGTCAATAAATGCCTGCGCCAGCGTCTTAGTATTGGGCAAACCAGGAAAAGGGATGAAATGCACCATTTTGCTAAAACGGTCCACCACCACCAGAATCACAGTCTTCCCCGAGGAACGAGGCAAGTCCGTTATGAAGTCCATGGACAGATGTGTCCAAGGACGGGAAGGAATGGGTAAGGGAAGGAGAGGACCTAATGGCCGTGAATGAGGGACTTTGGCACGAGCGCAAGTCTCGCAAGCTGCCACAAAACCCTCAACCGACTTACGAAGCGCAGGCCACCAGAATCTCCGAGCGATGAGATCCAGTGTGGCTCTTGCCCCCGGGTGCCCAGCAAGGACCGTATCGTGGTGTTCCTTAAAAATCTTGTGTCTCAAAGCGAGAGGCACAAACAACCTCCCAGGAGGACAAAGATCAGGAGCCTCTGACTGGGCTGCCTGCACCTCTGCCTCCAATTCAGGAAAAAGAGCAGAGACCACCACACCTTCAGCCAAAATGGGACCCGGGTCTTCAAAATTCCCACCTCCCGGAAAACAACGTGACAGGGCATCTGCTTTCACATTCTTAACCCCAGGGCGGAACGTGACAACAAAATTAAACCTTGAAAAGAACAAAGACCATCTGGCCTGTCTCGGGTTCAGACGCTTGGCTGACTCCAAGTAGGCCAGATTTTTATGGTCAGTAAACACAGTAATAGGGTGTCTGGCTCCCACTAGCCAATGGCGCCATTCTTCAAAAGCCAACTTGATGGCCAACAATTCCCTATCTCCCACATCATAATTTCTCTCTGCGGAGGAGAGTTTCTTTGAGAAAAAGGCACACGGTTGCCATTTGGCAGGAGAGGAACCCTGAGACAAGACCGCACCGACCCCTACCTCAGAAGCATCAACCTCAACTATAAAGGGTAACGAAATATCAGGTTGTACCAGGATGGGAGCGGAAGCAAAACTCTCCTTGATATTAGAAAAGGCCTTACGCGCCTCTACCGACCAGGAAGAAAAATCTACCCCCTTTCTGGTCATATCAGTGAGTGGTTTAACAACAGAGGAATAATTCAAAATAAATTTCCTGTAATAATTGGCAAAGCCCAAAAAACGCATCAGCGCCTTCTGATTCTCAGGAAGCTCCCACTCAAGCACAGCGCGGACCTTCTCGGGGTCCATGCGAAAACCAGAAGCGGAGAGAAGAAACCCCAGAAATTGAATTTCTGGAACCGCAAACACACATTTTTCCAGTTTCGCGTATAATTTATTCTCCCGCAGAATGAGCAAGACCTGACGTAAATGTTCCTTATGAGTCTTGAAATCAGGAGAAAAAATCAAAATGTCATCCAAATACACTAATACAAATTTTCCCATTAAATGATAAAAAATGCTGTTCACGAAATGCTGAAAAACGGCTGGGGCATTCATCAAACCAAAAGGCATAACCAAATTCTCAAAATGGCCCTCAGGGGTATTGAAAGCCGTCTTCCATTCGTCTCCTTCTCTGACCCTGACCAGGTTGTATGTCCCTCTTAGGTCTAATTTGGAAAAGACTTTAGCCCCAACAACCTGGTTAAACAGGTCCGGGATCAGAGGAAGTGGATAAGGGTCACGAATAGTGATACTGTTCAGCTCCCTGAAATCCAGACAAGGTCTTAAAGAACCATCTTTTTTCTTAACAAAGAAAAAACCAGCGGCAACAGGTGACTTCGAGGGTCGTATGTGTCCTTTTCTCAGACTCTCAGAGATATAAGCACGCATAGAGACCCTCTCAGGTTGGGAAAGATTGTATAAACGAGATTTAGGCAGCTTGGCGCCTGGGATGAGATTAATAGGGCAATCGTACTCCCTGTGCGGGGGCAAATCCTGAACTCCACTCTCAGAGAAGACATCTGAAAATTCAGAGAGGAAAGGTGGTACAGTCTTAGTAGAAACCTCAGAAACAGATGTCATGAGGCAATTCTCTCTGCAAAAGTCACTCCAACCATTTATTTGCCTCGCTTGCCAATCAATGGTGGGGTTATGTTTAGTGAGCCAGGGTAGCCCCAACACTAGAGGAGTAGGCAAACCGCTAAGGACGAAACATGACACATCCTCAACATGAGCATCACTCACAATTAAACGGATATTGTGAACTATGCCCTTTAATGATTTCTGAGAAAGTGGAGTGGAATCAATAGCAAAAACAGGAATATCCTTTCCCAAAGTGCATACCTGGAAACCATGAGTTATTGCAAATTGATTATCAATGAGATTGACAGCTGCTCCACTATCCACAAAAATCTCACAAAAAATGCTTTTGCTCTCTAGCGCCACCCTAGCAGGCAGGACAAAACGGGAACTACAAGCAAACGGAAAACCTTCAATTTCCGCCTCTACCCTGCCAATAGTAACAGACGGAACATTTTTAAAAGATTTTTTCCTTTTTGTTTCTTTATTACTCCCAGAAAACTGCCTGAATCTCTTAGAGGGACAAACATTTGCCAAATGATTGATACCTCCACAACAAAAAAAAACCCTCCCATGCGGGCTGAATTTTCTATTGTCAGAGGCAATCAACCCCAGCTGCATGGGCTCCTGCTCAGAAGGGACTGACAGCGACTGAGACCCCTGCGCACAGAAAGAGACCGCTGCACTGTCCCGGGACTGCGTATGACAGGAAGGAGAGATCTCTCCTCTCTCTCTAAGACGCCTGTCAATACGAACGGCCTGAGACATAGCAGAATCCAAGGAGGTAGGTCTCTCATGAAAGGCAAATGCATCTTTCAATCTCTCTGAAAGACCATGGCAAAATTGACTTCGGAGTGCAGCATCATTCCAACCAGTATCAGCTGCCCATCTCCGAAATTCTGAGCAGTATATCTCTGCGGATTGTTTACCCTGGCATAACAGACGTAGTCTAGACTCAGCCAGAGCAATACGATCCGGATCATCATATATCTGACCCAGGGCTAAAAAGAATTCATCCACTGAACGGAGGGGCCGTGCCCCCTCCGGCAGCAAAAAGGCCCAGGATTGAGCGTTACCCCTGAGCAGCGATATAATGATCCCCACCCTCCGTTCTTCATCACCAGAGGAATGGGGAAGAAGGCGAAAATGGAGTTTGCAAGCCTCTCTAAAACGCACAAAATACTCACTACCCCCGGAGAACGTATCCGGGAGCGAGATCTTAGGCTCAGAACAAACTCCATGAACGCAAGCTGAACCGGTCACTTGAAACTGAGAAAAAGTCTTACGGAGATCAGCTACCTCCAATGAAAGACCCTGGAAGCGCTCAGCCAAAAGTGAAACCGGATCCATGCTTGAGACGGTTTTGGCGGCTTATAATGTCACGGATGGTGTACAGGAAACAAGACAATACAATATGAACAATGACTCACTGGATCCACAACTAAGGAACAAAAGGGAGACCCCTGCAAGAGACCTGCCGCTCTCCCTTATTGCTCAGCCTATGCGACCACCCCAAAGGTGGATGGGCGCATATCCACGTACTTCGACTATCTTACACCTGATGACCCTACAATAGTGAGGGGACACGACCACCGGCTCCCTACACAGACACGGAGGGAGTCAGGGTCACCTGGATCCAGAAAACAGAAAATCATAAATACATAAACAGAACTTATCTTGCAGACTGGGGACTGAGAACTAGGAACAGCATGCACACACACTCCAGGAAGTTGTATAAGCCGCACACTACTGCATTCTGGGGAGGAACTTAAAGGGCAGCAATCAGTCCAACTGCATGACAGCTGAGATAGACTAACGAGATGAGGAACTTAACCAAAACAAAGAAACTCAAGGAGGAGGATCTGGAAAGCTCCTGTCAGAGCTTCTCAACTGTCTGGTTGTGACATCATGTCATAACAGAGAATCAGGCATCACGTCACCCACCACTGGAACAGGCCACTGTCACATATTTAGGCCCAGGCACCCAGGCAGAGGAGAGAGGTCCCGTAACAGAGAATCTGGCCTTATGTCAGTGCAGAATCAGTCTTCATGTCATAGCAGAGAATCAGGCTTCACGTCACCCACCACTGGAACAGGCCACTGTCACACATTTAGGCCCCGGCACCCAGACAGAGGAGAGGTTCATTCAACTTTGGGTTGCCCCGCAATATAATGGTAAAATGAAAATAAAAATAGTATTGAATGAGGAAGTGCCCTGGAGTAGAATAATATATTGTTAAGGGGAGGTAGTTAATATCTAATCTGCACAAGGGATGGACAGGTCCCGTGGGATCCATGCCTGGTTCATTTTTATGAACGTCAGCTTGTCCACATTGGCTGTAGACAGGCGGCTGCGTTTGTCTGTAATGACGCCCCCTGCCGTGCTGAATACACGTTCAGACAAAACGCTGGCCGCCGGGCAGGCCAGCACCTCCAAGGCATAAAAGGCTAGCTCTGGCCACGTGGACAATTTGGACAATGGGGCCGAACCATCAGTCAGTACGTGGAGGGGTGTGCACAGGTACTGTTCCACCATGTTAGTGAAATGTTGCCTCCTGCTAACACGTTCCGTATGAGGTGGTGGTGCAGTTAGCTGTGGCGTGTTGACAAAACTTTTCCACATCTCTGCCATGCTAACCCTGCCCTCAGAGGAGCTGGCCGTGACACAGCTGCGTTGGCGACCTCTTGCTCCTCCTCTGCCTTCGCCTTGGGCTTCCACTGGTTCCCCTGTGACATTTGGGAATGCTCTCAGTAGCGCGTCTACCAACGTGCGCTTGTACTCGCGCATCTTCCTATTACGCTCCAGTGTAGGAAGTAAGGTGGGCACATTGTCTTTGTACCGGGGATCCAGCAGGGTGGCAACCCAGTAGTCCGCACACGTTAAAATGTGGGCAACTCTGCTGTCGTTGCGCAGGCACTGCAGCATGTAGTCGCTCATGTGTGCCAGGCTGCCCAGAAGTAAGGACAAGCTGTCCTCTGTGGGAGGCGTATCGTCATCGTCCTGTGTTTCCCCCCAGCCACGCACCAGTGATGGGCCCGAGCTGCTTTGGGTGCCACCCCGCTGTGAACATGCTTCATCCTCATCCTCCTCCACCTCCTCCTCATCCTCGTCCTCCTCGTCCTCCAGTAGTGGGCCCTGTCTGGCCACATTTGTACCTGGCCTCTGGTGTTGCAAAAAACCTCCCTCTGAGTCACTTCGAAGAGACTGGCCTGAAAGTGCTAAAAATGACCCCTCTTCCTCCTGGGCCACCTCCTCTTCCATCATCGCCCTAAGTGTTTTCTCAAGGAGACATAGAAGTGGTATTGTAACGCTGATAACGGCGTCATCGCCACTGGCCATGTTGGTGGAGTACTCGAAACAGCGCAACAGGGCACACAGGTCTCGCATGGAGGCCCAGTCATTGGTAGTGAAGTGGGGCTGATCCGCAGTGCGACTGACCCGTGCGTGCTGCAGCTGAAACTCCACTATGGCCTGCTGCTGCTCGCACAGTCTGTCCAGCATGTGCAAGGTGGAGTTCCACCTGGTGGGTACGTCGCATATGAGGCGGTGAGCGGGAAGGCCGAAGTTGCGCTGTAGCGCAGACAGGCGAGCAGCGGCAGGGTGTGAACGTCGGAAGCGCGAACAGACAGCCCGCACTTTATGCAGCAGCTCTGACATGTCGGGGTAGTTGCGAATGAACTTCTGCACCACCAAATTCAGCACATGCGCCAGGCAAGGGATGTGCGTCAAACCGGCTAGTCCCAGAGCTGCAACGAGATTTCGCCCATTATCGCACACCACCAGGCCGGGCTTGAGGCTCACCGGCAGCAACCACTCGTCGGTCTGTTGTTCTATACCCCCCCACAACTCCTGTGCGGTGTGGGGCCTGTCCCCCAAACATATGAGTTTCAGAACGGCCTGCTGACGTTTACCCCGGGCTGTGCTGAAGTTGGTGGTGAAGGTGTGTGGCTGACTAGATGAGCAGGTGGAAGAAGAGGAGGAGGAAGCTGAGTAGGAGGAGGAGGAGACAGGAGGCAAAGAATGTTGCCCTGCGATCCTTGGCGGCGGAAGGACGTGCGCCAAACAGCTCTCCGCCTGGGGCCCAGCCGCCACTACATTTACCCAGTGTGCAGTTAGGGAGATATAGCGTCCCTGGCCGTGCTTACTGGTCCACGTATCTGTGGTTAGGTGGACCTTGCCACAGATGGCGTTGCGCAGTGCACACTTGATTTTATCGGACACTTGTTTGTGCAGGGAAGGCACGGCTCTCTTGGAGAAGTAGTGCCGGCTGAGAACAACATACTGTGGGACAGCAAACGACATGAGCTGTTTGAAGCTGTGTGTGTCCACCAGCCTAAATGACAGCATTTCATAGGCCAGTAGTTTAGAAATGCTGGCATTCAGGGCCAGGGATCGAGGGTGGCTAGGTGGGAATTTACGCTTTCTCTCAAATGTTTGTGAGATGGAGAGCTGAACGCTGCCGTGTGACATGGTTGAGATGCTTGGTGACGCAGGTGGTGGTGTTGGTGGTACATCCCATGTTTGCTGGGCGGCAGGTGCCAACGTTCCTCCAGAGGCGGAGGAAGAGGCCGAGGCGGCGGCAGCAGCAGCAGAAGAGGCCGAGGCGGCGGCAGCAGCAGAAGAGGCCGAGGCGGCAGCAGCAGAAGAGGTAGCAGGGGGAGCCTGAGTGACTTCCTTGTTTTTAAGGTGTTTACTCCACTGCAGTTCATGCTTTGCATGCAGGTGCCTGGTCATGCAGGTTGTGCTAAGGTTCAGAACGTTAATGCCTCGCTTCAGGCTCTGATGGCACAGCGTGCAAACCACTCGGGTCTTGTCGTCAGCACATTGTTTGAAGAAGTGCCATGCCAGGGAACTCCTTGAAGCTGCCTTTGGGGTGCTCGGTCCCAGATGGCGGCGGTCAGTAGCAGGCGGAGTCTCTTGGCGGCGGGTGTTCTGATTTTGCCCACTGCTCCCTCTTTTGCTACGCTGTTGGCTCGGTATCACCACTGCCTCTTCCTCCGAACTGTGAAAGTCAGTGGCACGACCTTCATTCCATGTGGGGTCTAGGACCTCATCGTCCCCTGCATCGTCTTCCACCCAGTCTTGATCCCTGACCTCCTGTTCAGTCTGTACACTGCAGAAAGACGCAGCAGTTGGCACCTGTGTTTCGTCATCATCAGAGACGTGCTGAGGTGGTATTCCCATGTCCTCATCATCAGGAAAAATAAGTGGTTGTGCGTTAGTGCATTCTATCTCTTCCACCCCTGGGGAAGGGCTAGGTGGATGTCCTTGGGAAACCCTGGCAGCAGAGTCTTCAAACAGCATAAGAGACTGCTGCATAACTTGAGGTTCAGACAGTTTCCCTGATATGCATGGGGGTGATGTGACAGACCGATGGGCTTGGTTTTCAGGCGCCATCTGTGCGCTTTCTGCAGAAGACTGGGTGGGAGATATTGACTAATGCCTGTACCTGCTCAGGCCTTACCATCCTTAGAACGGCATTGGGCCCCACCAAATATCGCTGTAAATTCTGCTGGCTACTGGGACCTGAGGTAGTTGGTTCACTAGGACGTGTGGCTGTGGCAGAACGGCCACGTCCTCTCCCAGCACCAGAGGGTCCACTAACACCACCACGACCATGTCCACGTCCGCGTACGCGTCCCTTATTAGATGTTTTCCTCATTGTTCCCGTTCACCACAATTTTGAGAATGGCAAATTTGGGAATAGTTTTTCAACCCAGAACAAAAAATGTGCTTTTACGGTCACTACAAATAACTTGACCAGCTAAAACAGTACAGATTTGGTTGAATAGAAATGTGAGGCCTGTTTTTTTTTGCGCTGTGTGACAGGTATAGGTTTAATCACAGAATTAGACTTCTATCTGCACGGTAGCAAGTGTGTCTTAGGTTTTTCTGAATGACACTATCAGCACCTTCAATGTAAGATATCCTTTTTGGGATAGATTTCAAGTAGGCCTCATATAGCAGAAACTAGTTATTCTGAGAATGGCAAATTTGGGAATAGTTTTTCAACCCAGAACAAAAAATGTGCTTTTACGGTCAATACAAATAACTTGACCAGCTAAAACAGTACAGATTTGGTTGAATAGAAATGTGAGGCCTGTTTTTTTTTGCGCTGTGTGACAGGTATAGGTTTAATCACAGAATTAGACTTCTATCTGCACGGTAGCAAGTGTGTCTTAGGTTTTTCTGAATGACACTATCAGCACCTAATATGTAAGATATCCTTTTTGTGATAGATTTCAAGTAGGCCTCATATAGCAGAAACTAGTTATTCTGAGAATGGCAAATTTGGGAATAGTTTTTCAACCCAGAACAAAAAATGTGCTTTTACGGTCACTGCAAATAACTTGACCAGCTAAAACAGTACAGATTTGGTTGAATAGAAATGTGAGGCCTGTTTTTTTTTGCGCTGTGTGACAGGTATAGGTTTAATCACAGAATTAGACTTCTATCTGCACGGTAGCAAGTGTGTCTTAGGTTTTTCTGAATGACACTATCAGCACCTAATATGTAAGATATCCTTTTTGGGATAGATTTCAAGTAGGCCTCATATAGCAGAAACTAGTTATTTTGAGAATGGCAAATTTGGGAATAGTTTTTCAACCCAGAACAAAAAATGTGCTTTTACGGTCAATACAAATAACTTGACCAGCTAAAACAGTACAGATTTGGTTGAATAGAAATGTGAGGCCTGTTTTTTTTTGCGCTGTGTGACAGGTATAGGTTTAATCACAGAATTAGACTTCTATCTGCACGGTAGCAAGTGTGTCTTAGGTTTTTCTGAATGACACTATCAGCACCTAATATGTAAGATATCCTTTTTGTGATAGATTTCAAGTAGGCCTCATATAGCAGAAACTAGTTATTCTGAGAATGGCAAATTTGGGAATAGTTTTTCAACCCAGAACAAAAAATGTGCTTTTACGGTCAATACAAATAACTTGACCAGCTAAAACAGTACAGATTTGGTTGAATAGAAATGTGAGGCCTGTTTTTTTTTGCGCTGTGTGACAGGTATAGGTTTAATCACAGAATTAGACTTCTATCTGCACGGTAGCAAGTGTGTCTTAGGTTTTTCTGAATGACACTATCAGCACCTTCAATGTAAGATATCCTTTTTGGGATAGATTTCAAGTAGGCCTCATATAGCAGAAACTAGTTATTCTGAGAATGGCAAATTTGGGAATAGTTTTTCAACCCAGAACAAAAAATGTGCTTTTACGGTCAATACAAATAACTTGACCAGCTAAAACAGTACAGATTTGATTGAATAGAAATGTGAGGCCTGTTTTTTTTTGCGCTGTTTGACAGGTATAGGTTAAATCACAGAATTAGACTTCTATCTGCACGGTAGCAAGTGTGTCTTAGGTTTTTCTGAATGACACTATCAGCACCTTATATGTAAGATATCCTTTTTGGGATAGATTTCAAGTAGGCCTCATATAGCAGAAACTAGTTATTCTGAGAATGGCAAATTTGGGAATAGTTTTTCAACCCAGAACAAAAAATGTGCTTTTACGGTCACTGCAAATAACTTGACCAGCTAAAACAGTACAGATTTGGTTGAATAGAAATGTGAGGCCTGTTTTTTTTTGCGCTGTGTGACAGGTATAGGTTTAATCACAGAATTAGACTTCTATCTGCACGGTAGCAAGTGTGTCTTAGGTTTTTCTGAATGACACTATCAGCACCTAATATGTAAGATATCCTTTTTGGGATAGATTTCAAATAGGCCTAATATAGCAGAAACTAGTTATTTTGAGAATGGCAAATTTGGGAATAGTTTTTCAACCCAGAACAAAAAATGTGCTTTTACGGTCAATACAAATAACTTGACCAGCTAAAACAGTACAGATTTGGTTGAATAGAAATGTGTCACTACCAGAGCTTTGGGACGTTCTCACAGCTCTGTTTCTCCACCCCTGTGATGATGTTACTACTAGAGCTGGGAGGAGTTTTCTGTTTCCTTCCTCCCAGCTGTTCCTCCTCCGTTTGATTTCCCTGCCTTTATATTCCCCCTCCTCCTATTGTAGGTGTGGATTATATTTCTCATTTGGGTTGTAGCTCTTGCTTGAGTATCTTCCCTTGTATGCTATCCTTTCACTGGACCTGTGTTCTGCTGCAGCAAGTACTCCGGATATTGCCAGCCTGTCTTTGGATCCGTCTTCACTGCGGCTGCAGCCCTTCAGCTAAGTGTGCAGACATTGCTGTGTATCTGTGTGTTTTCTGACTGGATCCGAGGCGACCACGGTTCCCCCCATATACTGAGCAGGGCACCGGTGGCCGTGCCCCTTCCACTGTTGTAGGGGTTACAGTGGTCATCAGTCTTAGGTACGCGGACATGCCTCCTTCCACCATTTGGATCCGGGCATGGGCTTAGCAGCATAGGGAGAGCTTTTGAGGGTCTGACAGGGGTCACCCTTTATCCTCCCTAGTTTGGGTCTGGTCAGTAGCTCTATTTTCTGTGCATGCTCTTGTTGCTCACATACAGCCGTGACATTATAATCCACCAAAACCGTCTTTTTTTACATGGATCCGCTTTCTGGCCTGGTTGACCGCATGCAGGGTCTTTCTTTGGAGGTAGCGGATCTCCGTCAATCTATGACTCAGCTTCAAGCATTGGGCTCTGCTCAGGCCCATGGAGTCTGTTGCGAGCCAAAGGTCTCACTTCCGGAAACGTTCTCCGGGGGCAGTGAGAGTTTTGTTCGCTTCAGAGAGGCATGCAAACTCCATTTTTGCTTGTGTCCACATTCCTCTGGTAATCAGGAGCAGAGGGTGAGGATTGTCATCTCCCTGCTCAGGGGTAATGCTCAGACTTGGGCTTTTTCGCTGCCATCAGGGGATCCCTCCCTTCGATCCGTGGAAGGATTTTTTGTGGCCCTGGGGCAGATATATGATGACCCAGATCGTGTTGCTCTGGCCGAATCTAACTTACGTTTTTTATGCCAGAGCAAACTGTCTGCGGAGTTTTATTGTTCTGAATTTCGGAGATGGGCAGCTGATTCAGGTTGGAATGATGCTGCACTCCGGAGTCAGTTCTGTCATGGTCTCTCAGAGAGATTGAAAGATGCGTTTGCTTTCCATGAGAGACCAACGTCCTTAGAGTCTGCCATGTCATTGGCGGTACGCCTTGACAGGCGTCTAAGAGAAAGAAACGAGACCTCTCTGTCCAGCCATTGTCAGTCTAGGGGCAGTGGTGCGGACTCATTCAGTGTGCAGGGGCCTCATCCTGTCTCGCTCCCCTCTGAGGAGGAGCCCATGCAGCTAGGTCGACTTGCCCCTCATAAAAGAGGATTTAGTCCTCAGAGTATGGTGTGTTTTTGTTGTGGGGGCATAGGTCATTTGGCAAATGTTTGTCCGTCTAGGAGATTCTTGAACTGTACTAAGAGCGATAATAAGAGAAAAACCTCAAAAGGTAAATCATCAAACTCTGCTTCATCTGCTACTTTGGGCAAAGTTGATGTAGGAATTGATGCTTTTCCTCTGACCTGCAGTTCCCGCTTTCTCCTGTCTGCCAGGGTGGCGCTAGAGAGCAAAGTCATTTCTTGTGAGATTTTTGTTGATAGTGGAGCGGCCGTCAATCTTATTGACACTCAATTTGTAGCCATGCATGGTTTTCAGGTTTGCACATTAGAAAAGGATATACCTGTTTTTGCTATTGACTCTGCTCCACTCTCACAGAGATCTCTGAAGGGCATTGTTCACAATATCCGGTTAGCTGTAGGTGACACTCATGTGGAGGATATATCTTGTTTTGTCCTTAACGGATTGCCTTCTCCTCTAGTTTTGGGGTTACCCTGGCTCACTAGACATAACCCCACTATTGATTGGCAAGAAAGGCAAATAAATGAGTGGAGTGACTTTTGTAGAGAGAATTGTCTTACAGCGATTTTTGCAGAGGTGTCTACTAAAACTGTGCCATCATTTCTCTCTGATTTCTCGGACGTGTTTTCCGAGAGCGGTGTTCAGGAGCTACCTCCTCACCGGGAGTTTGACTGTCCCATTAACCTCATTCCCGGCGCCAAGCTGCCAAAAGCTCGCCTCTACAATCTCTCACAACCGGAAAGAATCGCAATGCAAACCTATATCTCCGAGAGTCTCGATAAGGGGCATATTCGTCCCTCAAAATCACCTGTTGCCGCTGGGTTTTTTTTTGTTAAAAAAAAAGATGGCTCTCTGAGACTTTGCCTAGATTTTAGGGAGCTGAACCGTATCACGATTCGCGATCCCTATCCCCTTACTCTGATCCCGGACCTCTTCAACCAAATTGTTGGGGCCAAGGTTTTTTCCAAATTGGATTTGAGAGGCGCGTACAACCTGGTCAGGGTCAGAGAGGGGGATGAATGGAAAACGGCCTTTAATACCCCTAACGGGCATTTCGAGAATCTCGTTATGCCTTTCGGCCTGATGAATGCTCCGGCCGTCTTTCAGCATTTTGTTAACAGTATTTTCTACCATTTAATGGGGAAATTTGTATTGGTGTATCTTGATGATATTTTGATTTTTTCCCCTGATGTTCAGACCCATCAGGATCATCTTTTTCAGGTTCTGCAGATTCTGCGGGAAAATAAATTGTACGCCAAGCTGGAGAAATGTGTTTTTATGGTATCGGAGATTCAATTTCTGGGTTTTCTCCTCTCTGCTTCTGGTTTTCGCATGGATCCGGAGAAGGTCCGTGCTGTACTTGAGTGGGAGCTTCCTGAGAATCAGAAGGCATTGATGCGCTTTTTGGGTTTTGCGAACTATTACAGAAAGTTCATTTTGAATTATTCCTCTGTGGTCAAACCCCTCACTGACATGACAAAAAAGGGGGCGGATTTTTCCTCTTGGTCGGAGGAGGCGCTTGCAGCTTTTTCTAAGATTAAAGAGAGTTTTGCATCTGCTCCCGTCTTGGTGCATCCCGATGTTTCCTTACCTTTTATTGTTGAGGTGGATGCTTCCGAGGTGGGTGTGGGTACGGTTTTGTCCCAGGGCCCTTCTCCTGCCAAATGGCGACCCTGTGCCTTTTTCTCTAAAAAACTCTCCCCGGCAGAGAAAACTATGATGTGGGAGATAGGGAGTTGTTGGCCATCAAGTTGGCTTTCGAGGAATGGCGCCATTGGTTGGAGGGGGCCAGGCACCCTATCACCATTTTTACCGACCATAAGAATCTGGCATACTTGGAGTCGGCCAGGCGTATGAATCCGAGACAGGCCAGATGGTCTCTGTTCTTCTCCAGATTCAATTTTGTCGTCACATTCCGCCCTGGGATCAAAAATGTGAAGGCTGATGCTCTCTCTTGCTGTTTTCCGAGAGGAGGAAACTCCGAGGACCCGGGTCCCATTTTGGCGGAGGGGGTAGTTGTTTCTGCTCTATATTCGGATTTGGAGGCCGAGGTCCAGGCTGCCCAGACTGAGGCACCTGCCCGTTGTCCTTCTGGGAAGTTGTTTGTGCCTCCTGAGCTACGTCACAAACTCTTCAAGGAGCATCATGATACTGTTCTTGCTGGTCACCCCGGGAGTAGAGCCACGGTAGATCTCATTGCTCGGAGATTTTGGTGGCCGGCTCTTCGTAAGTCGGTGGAGGGTTTTGTGGCTGCTTGTGAGACGTGTGCTCACGCTAAGGTCCCTCGTTCACGGCCTTCAGGTTCCCTTCTCCCGTTACCCATACCTTCCCGTCCTTGGACACACCTGTCCATGGACTTTATCACGGATCTTCCTCGTTCCTCAGGGAAGTCGGTGATCCTAGTGGTGGTGGACCGTTTTAGCAAGATGGCTCATTTCGTACCTTTCCCTGGTTTACCCAATGCTAAAACGTTGGCGCAAGCTTTTGTCGACCATATTGTTAAATTGCATTCCCTCTGATATTGTTTCCGATAGAGGCACGCAGTTTGTGTCCAGGTTCTGGAAGGCTTTCTGTTCTTGCCTGGGGGTTCGGCTGTCTTTCTCTTCTGCTTTTCACCCGCAGTCGAATGGTCAGACTGAGCGCCTCAATCAGAATCTGGAGACATATTTGCGCTGTTTCGTGGCAGAGAACCAGGAGGATTGGTGTTCATTTCTCCCTCTTGCTGAGTTTGCTCTGAACAACCGCCATCAGGAATCTTCTGATAAGTCGCCATTCTTTGGTGCATATGGGTTCCATCCGCAGTTTGGGACATTCTCGGGAGGGGCTCTTTCTGGTTTGCCTGAGGAGGAGAGATTTTCCTCGTCTTTGTCTACCATTTGGCAAAAGATTCAGAGTAATCTTAGAAAGATGAGTGAGAAGTATAAGCGTGTGGCTGATAAGAGACGTGTGCCTGGTCCGGACCCGAGTGTGGGTGATCTGGTGTGGTTGTCTACAAGAAATATTAAACTGAAGGTTCTCTCCTGGAAATTGGGTCCCAAGTTTATTGGTCCTTTTAAAATCTTGTTAGTCATCAATCCTGTTGCCTTCCGTCTTGATCTTCCACGGGTTTGGAAGATACATAATGTATTTCACAGATCTCTCTTAAAACCATATGTCCAGCCCACGGTACCCTCCTCTTTGCCTCCTCCTCCGATTTTGGTTGATGGCAATCTGGAGTTTGAGGTTTCCAGAATTGTGGACTCTCGCATTGTCCGCAGTTCTCTCCAGTACCTCGTTCATTGGAAGGGTTATGGTCCTGAGGAGAGGATGTGGGTTCCGGTGTCGGACATTAAAGCCACTCGCCTCATCAGGGCATTTCATAGGGCTCATCCTGAGAAGGTGGGTCCTGGGTGTCCGGAGTCCACCCGTAGAGGGGGGGGGTACTGTCACTACCAGAGCTTTGGGACGTTCTCACAGCTCTGTTTCTCCACCCCTGTGATGATGTCACTACTAGAGCTGGGAGGAGTTTTCTGTTTCCTTCCTCCCAGCTGTTCCTCCTCCGTTTGATTTCCCTGCCTTTATATTCCCCCTCCTCCTATTGTAGGTGTGGATTATATTTCTCATTTGGGTTGTAGCTCTTGCTTGAGTATCTTCCCTTGTATGCTATCCTTTCACTGGACCTGTGTTCTGCTGCAGCAAGTACTCCGGATATTGCCAGCCTGTCTTTGGATCCGTCTTCACTGCGGCTGCAGCCCTTCAGCTAAGTGTGCAGACATTGCTGTGTATCTGTGTGTTTTCTGACTGGATCCGAGGCGACCACGGTTCCCTCCATATACTGAGCAGGGCACCGGTGGCCGTGCCCCTTCCACTATTGTAGGGGTTACAGTGGTCATCAGTCTTAGGTACGCGGACATGCCTCCTTCCACCATTTGGATCCGGGCATGGGCTTAGCAGCATAGGGAGAGCTTTTGAGGGTCTGACAGGTGTCACCCTTTATCCTCCCTAGTTTGGGTCCGGTCAGTAGCTCTATTTTTTGTGCATGCTCTTGTTGCTCACATACAGCCGTGGCAAAATGTGAGGCCTGTTTTTTTTTGCGCTGTGTGACAGGTATAGGTTTAATCACAGAATTAGACTTCTATCTGCACGGTAGCAAGTGTGTCTTAGGTTTTTCTGAATGACACTATCAGCACCTAATATGTAAGATATCCTTTTTGTGATAGATTTCAAGTAGGCCTCATATAGCAGAAACTAGTTATTCTGAGAATGGCAAATTTGGGAATAGTTTTTCAACCCAGAACAAAAAATGTGCTTTTACTGTCACTACAAATAACTTGACCAGCTAAAACAGTACAGATTTGGTTGAATAGAAATGTGAGGGCTGTTTTTTTTTGCGCTGTGTGACAGGTATAGGTTTAATCACAGAATTAGACTTCTATCTGCACGGTAGCAAGTGTGTCTTAGGTTTTTCTGAATGACACTATCAGCACCTAATATGTAAGATATCCTTTTTGGGATAGATTTCAAGTAGGCCTCATATAGCAGAAACTAGTTATTTTGAGAATGGCAAATTTGGGAATAGTTTTTCAACCCAGAACAAAAAATGTGCTTTTACGGTCAATACAAATAACTTGACCAGCTAAAACAGTACAGATTTGGTTGAATAAAAATGTGAGGCCTGTTTTTTTTTTCCCGCTGTGTGACAGGTATAGGTTTGATCACAGAATTAGACTTCTATCTGCACGGTAGCGTGTGTCTTAGGTTTTTCTGAATGAAACTATCAGCACCTAATATGTAAGATATCCTTTTTGGGATAGATTTCAAGTAGGCCTCATATAGCAGAAACTAGTTATTTTGAGAATGGCAAATTTGGGAATAGTTTTTCAACCCAGAACAAAAAATGTGCTTTTACGGTCACTACAAATAACTTGACCAGCTAAAACAGTACAAATTTGGTTGAATAGAAATGTCAGGTCTATTTTTTAGGCGCTGGGTGACAGGCTCAACTTGCCCCTGATGTAGTATATGGCCAAAAAATAACCACACTATTGATGGTTAAATGCACTTGGGTGACACAGGCTCAGCCTGCACCAGATGTAGTATATGGCCAAAAAATAACCAGACTGTTGATGGTTAAATGCACTTCGGTGACACAGGCTCAGCCTGCAGCTGATGTAGTATATGGCCAAAAAATAACCAGACTGTTGATGGTTAAATGCACTTCGGTGACACAGGCTCAGCCTGCAGCTGATGTAGGATATAGCACAAAATAACCACACTATTGATGGTTAAATACACTTGGTGATAGCTTGTGCTGGCGCACCACAAGCCACAAAATGGCCGCCGATCACCCCAGAAAAAAAGTGATCTAAAAACGCTCTGGGCAGCCTCAAAAAAGTGAGCAAGTCGATATTAGCACTTCAATGATCCACAGCTGCAGATCGATCACAGAATGAAGTCTTTTGGAGGAGTTAATCTGCCTAATCTCGCCCTAACGTCGCAACAGCAACCTCTCCCTATGCTTTAATCAGCAGAGTGACGTGCAGCGCTACGTGACCCAAGCTTATATAGAGGCTGGGTCACATGCTGCACTGGCCAATCACAGCCATGCCAATAGTAGGCAAGGCTGTGATGGCCTCTTGGGGCAAGTAGTATAACGCTTGTTGATTGGCTGCTTTGCAGCCTTTCAAAAAGCGCCAAGAAAGCGCCGAACACCGAACCCGGACTTTTACGAAAATGTTCGGGTTCGGGTCCGTGTCACGGACACCCCAAAATTCGGTACGAACCCGAACTATACAGTTCGGGTTCGCTCATCCCTAATCTTAACCCCTTAAAGGGAATCTGTCAACTGTTTTAACCATTTTTAAGCTGGCACCATCGCTATATCGTTTTGTAGTTTTGATATAAAAGCTCTTTTTCTGATATGCTAATTAGGGTCCAAGGAGCCCAGAGGGGCGTTTTTTTCCCTCTCCGGAGCCCAGTGACACCCCCCTGCAGTGCCCAGCCCGCCTTAATTTGAATTCCAAGAATGCCTCCTGATCATCAGATAACCTCCCACAGCCCGGCAAATGGTTCCGCCCCCTCCCCACGTCACAGTCTACCTTATAGAAATGCCCGTCCTTCTTCCTGTCTGCGGCCCGAAAACTCGCGCAGGCGCGTAGAGGGAAAGGAATGCCGTGTGGTTTTTGGAAGGCAGATTTCGCTGGACTGGTTTATTTACACCATGTCCCATTTGAAGCCCCCTGATGCACCCCTAGAGTAGAAACTCCAAAAACGTGACCCCATTTTGGAAACTACGGGATAAGGTGGCAGTTTTTTTGGTACTATTTTAGGGTACATATGATTTTTGTTTGCTCTATATTACACTTTTTGTGAAGCAAAGTAACAAAAAATACAAATTCTGAAATTTCATCTCCATTTGCCATTGACACTTGTGGAACACTTAAAGGGTTAACAAAGTTTGTAAAATCAGTTTTGAATACCTTAAGGGGTGTAGTTTCTTAAATGTGGTCACTTTTTGGAGTTTCTACTCTAGGGGTGCATCAGGGGGGCTTCAAATGTGACATGGTGTCAAAAAACAAGTCCAGCAAAAACTGCCTTCCAAAATCCATATGGCATTCCTTTCCTTCTGCGCCCTGCTGTGTGCCCGTACAGAGGTTTATGACCACATATGGGGTGTTTCTGTAAACTAAAGAATCAGGGCAATAAATATAGATTTTTTTTGTCTGTTAATCCTTGCTTTGTTACGTGAAAAAATGGATTAAAATGGAAAATTTGCCAAAAAATACCTGTTTTGGCACCGTTTTAATTTTTAATTATTTACAACGTTCATCTGACAGATTATATCATGTACTATTTTTATAGAGCAGGTTGTTACGGATGCAGGGATACCTAATATGTTTACTTTTTTTTATTTATTTAAGTTTTACACAATAATATCATTTTTGAAACAAAAAAAATCATTTTAGTGTCTCCATAGTCTGAGAGCCATAGTTTTTTTTATTTTTTGGGCAATTGTCTTAGTTAGGGTCTAATTTTTTGCAGGATGAGATGACTGTTTTAATGGTATGATTTTGGGGTGCATATACCTTTTTGATCGCTTGATATTACACTTTTTGTGATGTAAGGTGACAAAATTATGGCTTTTTTTACACCATTTTTATTTTTTATTTTTACGTTGTTCACCTGAGGGGTTAGATCATGTGATATTTTTATAGAGCAGGTTCTTACAGACACGGAAATACCTAATATGTGTACCTTTTTTTTTATTTATTAAGGTTTTACACAATAATATCATTTTTTAAACCCAAAAAGAGCCATAGTTTTTTTATTTTTTGGGCCATTGTCTCATGTAGGGGCTTATTTTTTTGCGGGATGAGACGACGGTTTGAATGGTACTTTTTTGGCGTACATACGACTTTTTTGATCACTTTTATTACTTTTTTTGGAAGTAAGGTGAGCAAAATTTAAATTTCATCATAGTTTTTATTTTTTATGGCATTCACCGTGCGGGGAATGTGACATGACCGTTTCATAGATCGGGTCGTTACGGACGCGGTGATATATAACATGTGTAGGGAATTATTATTATTTTTTTAATCAAGGATAAATATGTTTTTTTTTATTTTTACTTTTTTTTTACTTTTTTAACATTTTTTTTACCCAGACCCACTTGGTTCTTGAAGATCCAGTGGGTCTGATGTCTGTATAATACAGTACAGTACACTATATAGTGTACTGCACTGCCTTTAGCACAGATCTGTTCAGCACCATGGACAGCAGGATGCCTGAGAAGGCGTCCTGTTGCCATGGGAACCTTCCCCATCTGCCACAACTGAGCAGACGGGGAAGGGGAGGGAGGCGGGCTCCCTCCCTGTCACCCCATCCTGTCCGGGGGCTGCAAAAGCACAGCAGCCCCCCGATGGGAGAGGGAGGGAGCTCCCTCCCTCTTCACCTCTTCCATACAGCGGTCCCTACGGACCGCGGCATGGAAGGGGTTAAAACGGCGGACATCTGCACAGATGGCTGCCGTTTGAATCGGAGTGTCAACAATGAGCTGACACTCTGATTCAACCGCTCGGCCATCCTGAAAATAAACGGGGGGCAGGCGGAAGATCGCGCACCCGCCCCCCACACTGCCGCACGCCTCCCGCCCGCCTCCCGCACCGCCCGCAATCCTCCCCCCCGCTGCGCCCGCAGCCACAAAAACACAGAGGGATGCAGGGGGGGGTTAACTTTAAAATATATGGGCACTTTGAGGTTTCTGATCCCTGCGGTCACGGACCGCAGCGATCAGAAACTTGCATAAGCGCTAAAGACCACAGGCCTGAATTGACCTGCGGTTTGTAGCGATCGGCAATGCGGGGGGGTCACAGGGTCCCTAGGCATTGTCACAGGGTGCCTGCTGAATGATTTCAACAGGCACCCTGTTCCGATCACTGCCGGCCGTGCGGCAGTGATTAAAACTACACAGGACGTACCGGTACGCCCTGGGTCCTTAAGGACTCGGGAAACAGGGCGTACCGGTACGCCCTAAGTCCCTAAGGGGTTAAAGATAATACAACCAGATCCGTTCATAACATACTGATGCAGACGGTTGTATTATCATGACAAAAGTGTTTTTACTGATCCATGACGGATCCAGCAAAAATGCTGGTGTGAAAGTATCCTTATTCGGGTCAGTACAATCTTGGCGATACCAAATTTATAGCATATTTTCTGCTTTATAAGATGCACTTTTTTCACCCAACTTGTCAGTGAAAATGTATGTGCGTCTTATAAAGCGAATACTAGTGAGTGCTTCATTATGGAAGAGCTCACTAGTATGCAGGAGTCGCGGGGAGCAGTGAGTGAAGCGCTGTACTCCCCCTCCTCCTTGGTCTCTTCTGGGCTGCGCTGCTGTGTCCTGACGGCGTACATCGCCAGAAAGTAGTGTGCGTGCTATGACCTGAGGCTGCATGCGGCGTGAGCCCAGAGAAGATCAGGGAGTGTGACTGCAGGAGAGATCGCTGGACCTGGAGAGTAGCAGCGGAGCAGAAGAGGTAAGTGAATTTATTTATTTTATTTCTGATGGGCCTCTGATATGGGGGTTCTGATCGGAGGTCTGATGTGGTATGGGGGTCTTTGATATACGGGTCTGATCTGCAGTCTAATAAAAATATATATATTTTTCTTTTTTTCCTCTTCTAAAACCTGTAAAATCTTATAGTGGCAGTGCTTGGTATTGCAGCTCAGCCTTTTTGATTTGAATGGGGCTGAGATGCTACTAATCCATGCGACTGATGTACAGTGATGTCACATTACCTAGAAAGAGGCTGCAGCGCTTAAAGGGGTATTCCCATTACATACAATGCCATTGTCTGATGGGTGTGGGTCCCACCTCTGGGACCCGCACCTACAAAAAGAACGGAGCGGGGAGAGCTATGGCTAGAGGACCCCAGATTTCCCAAGGTCCGTCCACCACCAAGTGCTGCTCTCCGCTGCTCCCATAGAAGTGATTGGGAGCGCACCGCGCACGCGCGGCCCCTGTTCCCATTCATTTCTATGGGGCAGACAGAAATAGCTGAGCCAGTGCTCCGCTATTTTTGGTGGCCCCATAGAAATGAATGGAGGGCGGCTGCACATGCGCAATGCGCCCTCTGTTTATTTACCCACTCCGTTCTCATTGTAGATGCGGGTTTCAGAGGTGGGACCCTCACCTATCAGACAATGGGGCATATCCTAGCAATATGCCCCCATTGTCTGAGATGGCAAAACCCCTTTAAATGCCTTTTCTAACAGCTGATAGGCAGGGGTCTGTGGTGTCGCACCCCTACAGATCTGATACTGATGACCCATCCTGAGGATAATTTATTAATATCTTTTCCTGGATAGCCCCTTTAAGTACCAGCCCATTTTCATTTTTGCCTTTTTTTCTCGACACTTTACAATAGCCATAACTTAAATTTCCATTCATATGTACAGTGTACTTGTCTATTGGACAATAATTGGAATTTGGACTGTATTGTGGAAGAAGTCAAGAGTCTCTGCTGGTCAGAGGTGCCAGACAGCTGGGGGGCCCATTCATAAATTAGCTGTGGGGCCCAATGCCCAGTCATTTCTAATTATGCAAGTGCTAAGAGAGACTGTTATTAGTACAGAATTTTTTTTTTATTAATGATCCAGTGTTCTATCAAAAAACCTTATGTTGTTAAAAAAAAACTTACCCCACGTGACTTCCGAGATGTGCCGGGGGTGTGCGCCTCCGCGCAAGCGCAGTACCAGGGCATGGGTAAGCTAAAATTACAGTGAGCGTTGTCTCATGGACTCTCAGGGGTAAGGAGATCTGATGGTCTTTTGTCTTGTTAATTCTCCTTACCCTCACACTGCGCACGTGCGGATTGTAAAGTCAGTGAGAGGTCGGGGGGAGGACCTGTGTGTTGACGCTGGGAGCCGGCAAAGTAGTGAGCGCAGCTTCAGGGGGCGGGGCTCCGGGCTCCCCTGTGCCGGGGGAGGACCTGTGTGTTCCATGGCGCTGGGAGCCGAATGTAGTGAGGGCAGTTGCAGGGGGCTTTCAGAGTGCTCCGGGCCCCCCTCTGCCGCGGGCACCAATATGGGATTGATTTTTCACAGAGACGCGCTGATCGCAGAGGCAGACGATCAGCTGTGTCTCTGTGCAGGAGTACGGGAGCCGCAAAAACTGGCTGTGCGGGCCGCATGCGGGCCGCGGGTTGTGCACCCCTGCCCTAGAAAATTGTGACCTAGGAAGTGAATTTTTTGTATTCTTAGGGTGGCAGCTAGAATAAAGTAATAGAGTATTCCTGTCTATGGGCTTGGTAAAAAGATCCATACTTAGTTCCCTGTTGACATTTTTTTTATTACTGTGTTATCTAAAACTTTTATTTTGGATGTATCTATATGGGCCATAAATTGAAGCTCTCTTTCAATGTTATTGAGATATGCAAAGAAAATTGTCAAAAGATTGCCTGTTGCCTCTTCAAATACAGAAGATATCATCAATATATAACTAGTTTGTGTGGGTATATTTGGTCTGCTTCAAATTTGGCCATGAACAGATTAGCGTAGGGAGGGCCCCCATAGTGGTCCCCTTCTTTTGTATGAAATAATCATCACCAAACATGAAGACGTTTTTGAAGAGAACAAAATGAAGCAATTTAACACCTTCAGGACCCTGCCATTTTTCACCTTAACCACCTCAGCCCCCAGTGCTTAAACACCCTGAAAGACCAGGCCACTTTTTACACTTCTGACCTACACTACTTTCACCGTTTATTGCTCGGTCATGCAACTTACCACCCAAATGAATTTTACCTCCTTTTCTTTTCACTAATAGAGCTTTCATTTGGTGGTATTTCATTGCTGCTGACATTTTTACTTTTTTTGTTATTAATCGAAATTTAACGATTTTTTTTGCAAAAAAATGACATTTTTCACTTTCAGTTGTCAAATTTTGCAAAAAAAACGAGATCCATATAGAAATTTTGCTCTAAATTTATAGTTCTACATGTCTTTGATAAAAAAAAATGTTTGGGTAAAAAAAAAATGGTTTGGGTAAAAGTTATAGCGTTTACAAACTATGGTACAAAAATGTGAATTTCCGCTTTTTGAAGCAGCTCTGACTTTCTGAGCACCTGTCATGTTTCCTGAGGTTCTACAATGCCCAGACAGTACAAACACCCCACAAATGACCCCATTTCGGAAAGTACACACCCTAAGGTATTCGCTGATGGGCATAGTGAGTTCATAGAACTTTTTATTTTTTGTCACAAGTTAGCGGAAAATGATGATTTTTTTTTTTTTTTTTTTTTTCTTACAAAGTCTCATATTCCACTAACTTGTGACAAAAAATAAAAACTTCTATGAACTCACTATGCCCATCACGAAATACCTTGGGGTCTCTTCTTTCCAAAATGGGGTCACTTGTGGGGTAGTTATACTGCCCTGGCATTCTAGGGGCCCAAATGTGTGGTAAGGAGTTTGAAATCAAATTCAGAAAAAAATGACCTGTGAAATCCGAAAGGTGCTCTTTGGAATATGGGCCCCTTTGCCCACCTAGGCTGCAAAAAAGTGTCACACATCTGGTATCTCCGTACTCAGGAGAAGGTGGGGAATGTGTTTTGGGTTTTTTTTTTATATATACCCATGCTGGGTGAGAGAAATATCTTGGCAAAAGACAACTTTTCCCATTTTTTTATACAAAGTTGGCATTTGACCAAGATATTTATCTCACCCAGCATGGGTATATGTAAAAAGACACCCCAAAACACATTCCTTAACTTCTCCTGAGTACGGAGATACCAGATGTGTGACACTTTTTTGCAGCCTAGGTGGGCAAAGGGGCCCATATTCCAAAGAGCACCTTTCGGATTTCACTGGTCATTTTTTTCTGAATTTGATTTCAAACTCCTTACCACACATTTGGGCCCCTAGAATGCCAGGGCAGTATAACTACCCCACAAGTGACCCCATTTTGGAAAGAAGACACCCCAAGGTATTCCGTGAGGGGCATGGAGAGTTCCTAGAATTTTTTATTTTTTGTCACAAGTTAGTGGAAAATGATGATTTTTTTTTTTTTTTCATACAAAGTCTCATATTCCACTAACTTGTGACAAAAAATAAAAACTTCTATGAACTCACTATGCCCATCACGAAATACCTTGGGGTCTCTTCTTTCCAAAATGGGGTCACTTGTGGGGTAGTTATACTGCCCTGGCATTCTAGGGGCCCAAATGTGTGGTAAGGAGTTTGAAATCAAATTCAGAAAAAAATGACCTGTGAAATCCGAAAGGTGCTCTTTGGAATATGGGCCCCTTTGCCCACCTAGGCTGCAAAAAAGTGTCACACATCTGGTATCTCCGTACTCAGGAGAAGGTGGGGAATGTGTTTTGGAGTGTTATTTTATATATACCCATGCTGGGTGAGAGAAATATCTTGGCAAAAGACAACTTTTCCCATTTTTTTTATACAAAGTTGGCATTTGACCAAGATATTTATCTCACCCAGCATGGGTATATGTAAAAAGACACCCCAAAACACATTCCTCAACTTCTCCTGAGTACGGAGATACCAGATGTGTGACACTTTTTTGCAGCCTAGGTGGGCAAAGGGGCCCATATTCCAAAGAGCACCTTTCGGATTTCACAGGTCATTTTTTTCTGAATTTGATTTCAAACTCCTTACCACACATTTGGGCCCCTAGAATGCCAGGGCAGTATAACTACCCCACAAGTGACCCCATTTTGGAAAGAAGACACCCCAAGGTATTCCGTGAGGGGCATGGAGAGTTCCTAGAATTTTTTATTTTTTGTCACAAGTTAGTGGAAAATGATGATTTTTTTTTTTTTTTTTCATACAAAGTCTCATATTCCACTAACTTGTGACAAAAAATAAAAACTTCCATGAACTCACTATGCCCATCAGCGAATACCTTGGGGTCTCTTCTTTCCAAAATGGGGTCACTTGTGGGGTAGTTATACTGCCCTGGCATTCTAGGGGCCCAAATGTGTGGTAAGGAGTTTGAAATCAAATTCAGTAAAAAATGACCTGTGAAATCCGAAAGGTGCTCTTTGGAATGTGGGCCTCTTTGCCCACCTAGGCTGCAAAAAAGTGTCACACATCTGGTATCCCCGTACTCAGGAGAAGTTGAGGAATGTGTTTTGGGGTGTCTTTTTACATATACCCATGCTGGGTGAGATAAATATCTTGGTCAAATGCCAACTTTGTATAAAATAATGGGAAAAGTTGTCTTTTGCCAAGATATTTCTCTCACCCAGCATGGGTATATATAAAATGACACCCCAAAACACATTCCCCACCTTCTCCTGAGTACGGAGATACCAGATGTGTGACACTTTTTTGCAGCCTAGGTGGGCAAAGGGGCCCATATTCCAAAGAGCACCTTTCGGATTTCACAGGTCATTTTTTTCAGAATTTGATTTCAAACTCCTTACCACACATTTGGGCCCCTAGAATGCCAGGGCAGTATAACTACCCCACAAGTGACCCCATTTTGGAAAGAAGAGACCCCAAGGTATTCGCTGATGGGCATAGTGAGTTCATGGAAATTTTTATTTTTTGTCACAAGTTAGTGGAATATGAGACTTTGTATGAAAAAAAAAAAAAAAAAAATCATCATTTTCCACTAACTTGTGACAAAAAATAAAAAAATCTAGGAACTTGCCATGCCCCTCACGGAATACCTTGGGGTGTCTTCTTTCCAAAATGGGGTCACTTGTTGGGTAGTTATACTGCCCTGGCATTTTCCAGGGGCCCTAATGTCTGGTAAGTAGGTAAATGACCTGTGAAATCCGAAAGGTGCTCTTTGGAATGTGGGCCCCTTTGCCCACCTAGGCTGCAAAAAAGTGTCACACATCTGGTATCTCCGTACTCAGGAGAAGGTGGGGAATGTGTTTTGGGGTGTCATTTTACATATACCCATGCTGGGTGAGAGAAATATCTTGGCAAAAGACAACTTTTCCCATTTTTTTTATACAAAGTTGGCATTTGACCAAGATATTTATCTCACCCAGCATGGGTATATGTAAAAAGACACCCCAAAACACATTCCTCAACTTCTCCTGAATACAGAGATACCAGATGTGTGACACTTTTTTGCAGCCTAGGTGGGCAAAGGGGCCCAAATTCCTTTTAGGAGGGCATTTTTAGACATTTGGATACCAGACTTCTTCTCACGCTTTGGGGCCCCTAAAATGCCAGGGCAGTATAAATACCCCACATGTGACCCCATTTTGGAAAGAAGACACCCCAAGGTATTCAATGAGGGGCATGGCGAGTTCATTGAAAAAAAAAATTTTTGGCACAAGTTAGCGGAAATTGATTTTTTTGATTTTGTTCTCACAAAGTCTCCCTTTCCGCTAACTTGGGACAAAAATTTCAATCTTTCATGGACTCAATATGCCCCTCAGCGAATACCTTGGGGTGTCTTCTTTCCAAAATGGTGTTATTTGTGGGGTGTTTGTACTGCCCTGGCATTTGAGGGTCTCCGCAATCATTACATGTATGCCCAGCATTAGGAGTTTCTGCTATTCTCCTTATATTGAGCATACGGGTAATGAGATTTTTTTTTTCCGTTCAGCCTCTGGGCTGAAAGAAAAAAATGAACGGCACAGATTTCTTCATTCGCATCGATCAATGTGGATGAAAAAATCTCTGCCAAAAAAAGAAAAAGGAGGGGAAAGGCGTCTGCCAGGACATAGGAGCTCCGCCCAACATCCATACCCACTTCAGCTCGTATGCCCTGGCAAACCAGATTTCTCCATTCACATCAATCGATGTGGATGAATAAATCATTGCCGGGATTTTTTTTTTTATATATACAAAGTGTTTGCCAAAGTATATGAACACCGCCACCTCCTCAGCTCATATGCCTCGGCAAACATATCTTTTACTGCAGAGGAGAAATCTCGTCTTGCAGCGCCGCATACACCGACTTGCGTGTAATCTGACAGCAGCGCAATGCTTCTGTCCGAATGCACATCAGTGCTGCAGCTGGTCGATCGGTTGGTCCACCTGGAAGGTAAAAAAAAAAAAAAAAAAAGAAAAAACCAGGCCGCAAAGCAATAACTTTATTAACTGTTGAACAGAACATAGAAACTTTTTTTAAACTTTTTTAACTGAACGTTTAACTTTTTTACTTACCGGTATTTTTTTTTTTGTTTAGTTTTTTTTACCTTTATAGAGCAAACCTCTCCTTCCCCATGGGACAATGTGCAAAGCGCAAATCGCCCAAAGATGTGGCGAAGTACGTTATGCACTTTATCCCAGGTGAAAGGAGAGGTTTGCAGCAGCTGTGAGAGAAAGGGCCCTAATAGCCCTGTGTGCCTGTCCTGGTGAGATGTGATCCCTATGCTAGGTGTACCTGTGTGTGGTACTTCCGGAAACACTCACCATAGCATAGGGCAGGGTGGTCCGGACAGTCAGGACAGAAATAGCGGGTGTCACGCCTTATTCCACTCCTGCTACAGACACGACATTTTTTTCGGGGTGGCGGTTGGGTTGAGGTACCAGCAACGACACTGGGGAAATGTCGCTCGTGTAGACGGCTAACTACACTGGTGGATGGGGCCACGGAACCTCCCGGATAAATGAGGTTCTCGATGATCTCTTCCTGGAATTTGAGGAAGGATCCTGTTCTCCCAGCCTTACTGTAGAGAACAAAACTATTATAGGCAGCCAATTGAATTAAATATACAGACACCTTCTTATACCAGCGTCTGGTTCTGCGGGAAACTAAATAGGGAGCCAACATCTGGTCATTGAAGTCCACCCCTCCCATGAGCGCATTATAGTCGTGGACTGAGAGGGGCTTTTCAATGACACGGGTTGCCCTTTCAATTTGGATTGTCGTGTCTGCGTGAATGGAGGAGAGCATGTAAACGTCACGCTTGTCTCTCCATTTCACCGCGAGCAGTTCTTCGTTACACAAGGCAGCCCTCTCCCCCCTTGCAAGACGGGTGGTTACAAGCCGTTGGGGGAAGCCCACGCGACTAGTTCGCGCGGTGCCACAGGCGCAAATCCGTTCTAGAAACAAATGCCTAAAGAGGGCCACACTTGTGTAAAAATTGTCCACATAAAGATGGTACCCCTTGCCGAATAAGGGTGACACCAAGTCCCAGACTGTCTTCCCACTGCTCCCCAGGTAGTCAGGGCAACCGACCGGCTCCAGGGTCTGATCTTTTCCCTCATAGATCCGAAATTTGTGGGTATAGCCTGTGGCCCTTTCACAGAGCTTATACAATTTGACCCCATACCGGGCACGCTTGCTTGGGATGTATTGTTTGAAGCCAAGGCGCCCGGTAAAATGTATTAGGGACTCGTCTACGCAGATGTTTTGCTCGGGGGTATACAAATCTGCAAATTTCTGGTTGAAATGGTCTATGAGGGGCCGAATTTTGTGGAGCCGGTCAAAAGCTGGGTGGCCTCTGGGACGGGAGGTGGTGTTGTCGCTAAAGTGCAGGAAACGCAGGATGGTCTCAAATCGTGTCCTGGACATAGCAGCAGAGAACATGGGCATGTGATGAATCGGGTTCGTGGACCAATATGACCGCAATTCATGCTTTTTAGTTAGACCCATGTTGAGGAGAAGGCCCAGAAAAATTTTAAGTTCGGAAACTTGGACTGGTTTCCACCGGAAAGACTGGGCATAAGAGCTTCCCGGGTTGGCGGATATAAATTGTGTGGCATACCGGTTTGTCTCTGCCACGACTTAGTCCAAGAGCTCCGCAGTCAAGAACAGCTCAAAAAATCCCAGGGCCGAACCGATTTGAGCCGTCTCAACCCGAACTCCAGACTGGGCGGTGAAAGGGGGAACTACAGGTGCGGCTGAAGTTGGTGACTGCCAATCAGGGTTTGCCAGCACCTCAGGGATTCTAGGGGCTCTACGGGCCTGTCTGCGCGGTGGCTGCGACGGGGTAACTAGTGCACGTGCCACCGTACCAGCTTCAACTGCCCTTCTGGTGCTCGCCACGTCACCATGTTGTACGGCAGTGCTGGTACTAGGTCCAGGAAGGGCTGCGCTGCTGGTGTATGCCTCACCACGTGATCCGGCAGCGACAGCCCCACTCTGCTGCTCTTGAAGCGGATCCTGCATAACCTGTGGTCTAGCGACACGGGGCCGGGTACGCCTGGTGCTGCCAGGGACCTCCACCTCCTCGTCCGAACTTTGGGTCAGAGAGCCACTGCTTTCCACAGGTTCATATTCTGACCCGCTAGATTCGTCAGATGAGGGTTCCCACTCCTCATCCGACTGGGTCAGAATCCTGTAGGCCTCTTCAGAAGAATACCCCCTGTTTGACATTTTGGACTACTAAATTTAGGGGTATTCCCTGAGACTACCCAAGAAAAAAAGCAAGCCTGTCTTACAAAGGGGAGGCTAGCGAAGTACCGGAGGCCGCTGCGGTTGATAAAAAATATAAAAACTGATTTTTTTATCGCCGCAGTGCGTGTAAAGTGAATGTGCAGTGATCAAAAAACAATTTTTTTTTTGTCACTGCGGTGGGGCGGGCGTGGGTGAACGCACGTGTGGGCAACCGATCAGGCCTGATCGGGCAAACACTGCGTTTTGAGTGGAGGGCGAGCTAAGGTGACACTAATACTATTATAGATCTGACCGTGATCAGTTTTGATCACTTACAGATACTATAAAAGTAAGAATGCTGATTAGCGATACGCTAAACAGCGAATAAAAGTGACTGCGGTGCGGTGGGCTGGGCGCTAACTGACGCTAACTACCTAACCAAGGGGCCTAAACTATCCCTAAAACCTAACAGCCAATACTAGTGGAAAAAAAAAGTGACAGTTTACACTGATCACTTTTTGTCTTTCACTAAGTGATTGACAGGGGGCGATCAAGGGGTTAATTAGGATGATGGGGGTGATGGAAGGTGATCAGGGGCTAAGGTGTAGTGTTGGTGGGTACTCACAGTGAAGTCTGCTCCTCTGCTGGATCCAACCGACGAAAAGGACCAGCAGAGAAGCAGAGAAGCCATATAACAGATCATATTTACTAATATGATCTGTTATCTGGCTTCTGATTTGATTTTTTGAAAATCGCCAGCCTGCCAGCCAATGATCGTTGCTGGCAGGCTGGTGACGAAATACTTCTTTAACTTTTGCCGGCCCGCGATGCGCATGCGCGGGCCGGCAATGCACGAAATCTCGCGTCTCGCGAGAGGACGCACCGGCGCGTCCACCCAGAACAACAGGACCGCCGCAAAGACGCAATCCTGCGTACGGCGGTCCTGAGGAGGTTAAGGACAAGGCAATTTTTTTGCAAATCTGACATGTGTCACTTTATGTGGTGATAACTTTAAAACGCTTTTACTTATCCAAGCCATTCTGAGATTGTTTTCTCATCACATATTGTACTTCATGACAGTGGTAAATTTGAGTCCAAATATTTCATTTTTATTCATACAAAAATACCAAATTTACCCAAAATTTTGAAAAATTTTAAATTTTTTAAATTTCAATTTCTCTGCTTTTAAAACAGTTAGTGATACCTCCTAAAATAGTTATTACTTTACATTTCCCATATGTCTACTTCATGTTTGGATCATTTTGTAAATAAAAATTTTAAGGACCAGTTCAGGCCTGAAGTCACTTTGTGAGGCTTACATAATAGAAACCACAATATTTTAGAAACTACACCCCTCAAGGTATTCAAAACTGATTTTACAAACTTTGTTTACCCTTTAGGTGTTCCACAAGAATTAAAGGAAAATGGAGATGAAATTTCAGAATTTCACTTTTTTGGCAGGTTTTCCATTTTAATAAAAAAAAAAATCCGGAACAAAGCAAGGGTTAACAGCCAAACAAAACTCAATATTTATTACCCTGATTCTGTAGTTTACAGAAACACCCCATATGTGGTTGTAAACTGCTGTACGGGCACACGGCAGGGCGCAGATGGAAAGGAACGCCATATGGTTTTTGAAAGGCTGATTTCATTGGGATAATTTTAAGTTGCCACGTCACATTTGAAAGACCCCCTGATGCACCCCCTAGAATAGAAACTCCAAAAAAATTACCCCATTTTGGAAACTACGGGATAAGGTGGCAGTTTTGCTTTTACTATTTTAGGATTGCTCTATATTACACTTTTTGTGAGGCAAGGTAACAAAAAATTGATGTTTTGGCACAGTTTTTATCTTTGTTATTTTTTTTTTTTTTGGGCGACTTTCTTATGTAACATAGTAACATAGTACATAAGGCCGAAAAAAGACATTTGTCCATCCAGTTCGGCCTTTTATCCTGCAAGTTGATCCAGAGGAAGGCAAAAAAACCCTGTGAGGTAGAAGCCAATTTTCCTCACTTTAGGGGAATAAAAAATTCCTTCCCGACTCCATTCAGGCAATCAGAATAACTCCCTGGATCAACGACCCCTCTCTAGTAGCTATAGCCTGTAATATTATTACGCTCCAGAAACACATCCAGGCCCCTCTTGAATTCCTTTATTGTACTAACCATCACCACCTCCTCAGGCAGAGAGTTCCATAGTCTCACTGCTCTTACCGTAAAGAATCCTTTTCTATGTTTGTGTACAAACCTTCTTTCCTCCAAACGCAGAGGATGTCCCCTCGTCACAGTCACAGTCCTGGGGATAAATAGATAATGGGATAGATCTCTATACTGACCCCTGATATATTTATACATAGTAATTAGATCTCCCCTCAGTCGTCTTTTTTCTAACGTGAATAACCCTAATTTTGATAATCTTTCAGGGTACTGTAGTTGCCCCATTCCATTTATTACTTTAGTTGCCCTCCTCTGGACCCTCTCCAGCTCTGCTATGTCTGCCTTGTTCACTGGAGCCCAGAACTGTACACAGTACTCCATGTGTGGTCTGACTAATGATTTGTAAAGTAGTAGGAATATGTTCTCATCACGAGCATCTATGCCCCTTTTGATGCAAGCCATTATCTTATTGGCCTTGGCAGCAGCTGCCTGACACTGTTTTTTGCAGCTTAGTTTGCTGTTTATTAAAATTCCTAGATCCTTTTCCATGTCAGTGTTACCGAGTGTTTTACCATTTAGTATGTACGGGTGACTTGCATTATTCCTTCCCATGTGCATAACTTTACATTTGTCAGTGTTAAACCTCATCTGCCACTTATCTGCCCAAGCCTCCAATCTATCCAGATCCCTCTGTAGCAGTATACTGTCCTCTTCAGTGTTAATTACTTTACACAGTTTGGTGTCATCTGCGAAAATTTATATTTTACTATGCAAGCCTTCTACAAGATCATTAATAAATATATTGAAGAGAATAGGGCCCAATACTGACCCCTGAGGTACTCCACTAGTGACAGTGACCCAATCTGAGTATGTACCGTTAATAACCACCCTCTGTTTTCTATAATTGAGCCAGTTACTTACCCATTTACAGACGTTTTCTCCCAGTCCAAGCATTCTCATTTTATATACTAACCTTTTATGAGGTACAGTGTCAAATGCTTTGGAGAAGTCCAGATATACGACATCCATTGATTCGCCGCTGTCAAGTCTAGAACTTACCTCCTCATAGAAACTGATTAAATTAGTTTGACATGACCGATCCCTCACAAAGCCATGCTGATATGGCGTTATTTGCTTATTTCCGTTAAGATGCTCTAAGATAGCATCTCTCAGAAAACCTTCAAACAGTTTACCCACAACAGATGTTAAACTTACCGGCCTATAGTTTCCAGGCTCTGTTTTTGGACCCTTTTTGAATATTGGCACCACATTTGCCATGCGCCAATCCTGTGGGACATTCCCTGTCAGTATAGAGTCCGCAAATATCAGAAATAAGGGTCTGGCTATGACATTACTTAATTCCCTTAGGATACGGGGGTGTATGCCATCCGGTCCTGGCGACTTGTCTATTTTGATCTTTTTAAGTCACTGTTGTACTTCTTCCTGGGTCAGACAGCACACTTTTAATGGCGAATTTATTTCAACATTCAGCATTCCCTTACGTCCTCAACAGCAGCACAGATGGGGTTAACTGCCCCTGTGGACTGGTAGGACCGGCGGAATTTTAATGAGCCCAAGAACCAATAAACGATCTTCAGCTCCCTGAAAGGGAGGAGATCACCCCCCAGCCCACCGTGTTTTTTTCTGTCCTCTGGACAGGTGGACTGGCGTGTCGCTCCCTCTCTGGGAGCTGAAGATTGCTTAGGGGTTCTTTTCCCCTCCTTAAGCTTAGCTCGCTTTCTATGGATCTCAGTGCCTTTATTTTAGGCCTGATCATGGCGATTTCGGTCTGGGGTACCGTCGGGGAGGGGGGCGTCCCCTCCCCTCTTCTCTCATCATCTGTAGACGGTGCTCTGTCCCTCCGTTACCGCATGTGTGCGGCGCTATGGGCGCCGCCATTTTCCGGAAGTGACGCGCCCTAGGTGCGCTACGTCACTTCCGGTTTTCCGAAGCGTTGCGGTGATGTATAAAACTCACCTTTCTTTTAAACTGGCTCCCTAGAAGGACATCCTGGACTTAGGATTAGTCTGGGGAGACAATTTTCGTATAGGTAGAGCCAGTATAGGCTCTGGTTTTTCTACAAGAGAAAAAAAAAAAAAAAGGGAGTGGTGCTGATCTCGTTTCAGGAACCCGCCCATTGGGCGGGGCTTCCTCCTTTTAAGCGCCCAGAGCCCATCAGTCAGTGCTCTGGTTGCGTTGCTTTCACAAGTTAGCTCCAGAGCTCTCCTGTGCTTTGTGATATTCCTGCTTTGCTTGGGTTTTGTACTTCCTCTTCTTTCAGCTCTATTTCTTCTAGTGCTGGTGGGCCCCCTTAAGGTCTGGTTTTCTCCACCTCCTGATATTGTAGGTGTTATGACCTGTTTTGTTTCTTCCATTACAGACTATGGCTTCCCCTAAGGAGCAGGATCAGCGGAAGGCTGGGGCCAAGAGGAAGCATTTGGCATGTTACGAATGTAACACACCCCTAGATGACAGCTGTCCTTACTCCAGATGTGAGAGTTGTCGCACGGCATCCACGGAACCCACGATACAGGAGATGTTCCAATGGACCAAGACATACGTGGATGATTCCATCAAGGGAGTAGTTCAGCTGCTTAATGAGAGGCTACCAGGTCCCTCTCAGACTCCCATGGAGGTGGTCGCACCGGTCGAAAGACCTACCCCCTGTTCAGTGGGGTCTTCTTCTTCTGAGGAAGAAGAATCTACTTCTTGCTTTTTCCCTCCAGAAAAGACGCAGAAGTTACTCAAGTCCATCAGGTCGGGGGACCAGGATGTTGACATGGGGGAGTCCTCCGATCCCGCCGGTCGGACACATCGTGTCTTTAGAGCGGATGAGACCCTCCTCTCTGTGATGCGCACAGAGTGGAAAAAGCCTGAGAAGGGTCCAGTGCTTACCAGAAAATTCAGACTCATGTACCCGATGGCTAAACCCTTGGTGGAATCGTGGGGTTCCGTTCCCAAGGTGGACATGGCTATAGCCAAGTTCTCCCGGCGCACTCTAGTCCCTGCAGACGATGGGTCTAGCCTGCAGGACCCTCTAGATCGGAGGGCAGAGTGCACCCTTGGGAGGGGTTACGCGGCGGCCGCTGCCTCCGCATCTACTTCCATTGCGGCCACTGAGGTAGCCACCTATTTACGCTCTAGGCTTAATCAAATCCAGACGGATGTGGACCAGAGCGTATCAGGAGACGACATCCTGGCAGCCTTCAAGTCAGCCAACCTGGCTATGGACTTTTTAGTTGATTCCTCCCAGATGCAGCTGAAGCTGGCCGCCAAAACTATGGCCCTAGTTTCAGCTGCCCGCAGACCACTCTGGCTGAAACCGTGGATCGCGGATAACGCATCCAAGTTTAACCTTTGTGGGCTCCCCTTCGAACCAGATAGGTGTTTCGGGTCCGAATTGGACAAAATAATGGAGGGGCTCTCCGATAAAAAAGGGAAGAGCCTCCCCCAGCAGCCCTTTCGGGGACGCCCCAGACAGGAAAAGAAGGGCGGAGGTCGTCCTGGGCAGCAGTCTAGGCGCAGAGATTGGGGGGGGGCCGTCTCGTACATATCCGAGACGCCCCCGCAAACCCACCAGGGAGGCAAAACCCTCCTGACTATGGGCCTCCTCGAGGCTCTTGGATAAGCCCTGCTGCCCCTGCAGTGTCTCCTCTAGATTTTCCCGTAACCCTCCCCCAGATTCCCGTGGGGGGCCGTCCTACCCATTTCAAAGACTCTTGGAGCCGGTTGATTGCAGACCCCTGGGTCCAGGACATAGTTTCCGCCGGGTACCGGGTAGATCTTATCTCTCTCCCCCCAGAGAGATTCATCGCCACACGAAACTTCGGGTCTGCCAAACAGGTGGTCCTAGAATCTTACATTCAGGACTATATTTCCAAGGGAGCCCTAGAGGAGGTACCGGCAGGGGAGAGGGGCCTAGGGATTTATTCACCAGTGTTCCTGGTTCCCAAGAAGACAGGAGATCTCCGGATGATCATCGATTTGAGATTCCTCAATCGATTTATAAGGAAAACAAGGTTTCGCATGGAAACCATAAGGTCAGTCAGCCATATCCTCAATCCTGGGGACGTCATGGCTACTCTGGACCTCAAGGATGCGTACCTTCACATTCCGATCCATTCCGCTTCCCGGAAACTCCTCAGGATCGCGGTCCAGATTTCAGGGGTTTGCAGGCACTTTCAGTTCGCCGTGCTTCCCTTCGGAATCTCTTCTGCCCCCCTTATCTTCACCAAGGTGGTGGTTTCGGTGGTGGCAGCTTTGAGACTCCAAGGACTGACTATTATTCCTTATCTGGACGATTGGCTTTTCATAGCCTCTTCAGTTCCGATCCTTACCCACCATCTTCAGGTCGCAATCTCTTTTCTCTTCCGCCTAGGCTGGATTATCAACTGGCAGAAGTCGAATGTGAGCCCATCGACTTCAATCCATTACTTAGGATTCGTGGTCGACTCTGTGGAGATGTCCCTCCGGTTGACTCCAGAAAGGAGAGCGCGGATTCAGGACCTGGCAAAGGTCCTTTATGTCCCTCGTCGAGTCTCTATCCGGACTCTCATGAAGATGCTGGGGCTCATGTCAGCGGCTGCGGATGCGGTCCCTTGGGCGCTATGGCACCTCCGTCCTCTTCAGTCGGAGGTCTTACACCTATGGAACGGCAGCCCTGCGGGGCTAGATTCCCTGTGCTCCCTGTCCGGTCAAACCCGAAATTCCCTCAGATGGTGGTTTCAGCTACCAGCAGGGAAGTCTATGACCCAACCAGCTTGGGTCATATTGACTACAGACGCGTCCCTTGTAGGCTGGGGCGCTCACCTGGACGGATCCCCAATTCAGGGATCTTGGTCTCCTCTGGAGCGGCATCTTTCCTCCAATCTTCGCGAGATGCGAGCTATCCGGCTAGCCCTCCTTCACTTTGCGCCTCAGATCCGGGGCAAAGCAGTGAAAGTCCAGTCAGACTATCTGACTGCAGTTCTCTATATAAACAAACAGGGAGGCACAAGATCATTGCCCCTTCTGTCAGAGATCGGGGTAATTCTTCGGTGGGCAGAGCTGAACCTTTCCCATCTATCTGCCGTTCATATTCGAGGCTCCCTCAATATGATAGCGGACCGCTTAAGTCGAGGATTACCGACCATGGAGTGGTCTCTGCATCCGGAGATCTTCAGGCAGCTAGTTCACAGATGGGGTATGCCAGAAGTGGATCTCATGGCAACCAGGTTCAATGCCAAGGTGATGAGGTTCTGTTCCCTCTACAGGGAAGACAACCCCCTGGTGATAGATGCTCTAGGTTCCAGGTTCAGGCTGGCTTACATCTTCCCTCCCTTTTCCATGATACCGAGGGTATTGATGAAAATCCGTCAGGATCAGGCCTCGGTAATAGCCATCATACCGTTTTGGCCCAGAAGATCCTGGTTTACCCAGCTCATTCAGATGAGTCGGGGACAATACTGGAGACTCCCCCGGAGCAGACCCTGGTGTCGTGGGACACTCACCTCTGCCTAGATCTGCACAGGTTCAACCTGACAGCCTGGAGGTTGATCAATCCCTTCCCAACATAGAAGGGCTTTCCGAGTCGGTCCTGAGAACTTTGTCGCATTCCCGAACAGAGTCTACAAAGAAGGCCTACTCCAGGATCATGAGAATCTTCGAGGCATGGTGTGATTCCAGACAGGTGGCGTCTGCAGATCCGCCCCTTCCTGCGATACTTCAATTTCTTCAGGATGGATTAGATAGAGGCCTATCTCCAGCTACCTTGAAGGTACAGGTTTATGCCATCTCGGCCTGTCTCAACAGGCTACATTCTCGGGACCCACTCATCAAACGCTTCCTGAAGGGAGCTGAAAGACTAAAGCCTACTATACTGAAACCTATCCCCCACTGGGATCTTTCAGTAGTGCTCAGGGGGCTAGCATCTCCCCCCTTCGAGCCCTTGGAGGAGGTAAATTTTAAATTTTTGACTTTAAAGATGGTCTTTCTTCTGGCTATAGCTTCAGCCAAAAGAGTTTCTGAATTGCAGGCTTTCTCCGCAATTCACCCGTACATTATTTTTCTACAGGATAGAGTACTCCTGACGTTTTTACCTTACTTCAGGCCTAAGGTGCCTACTTTCCAGAACATCAATCAGGTAATATCTTTACCAGTTTTGTTTACAGCCTCCTCCTCTGATACTCCAGCTAGAGACCCGCTGGATATTTCAAGATGCCTCCAGATCTATGTGGATAGATCTAGTGAGTTCAGGATAGATGAGAATCTTCTTATCCTGTTTGCCGGTAAGTCTAAAGTCCGTAAAGCGTCTAAAGCCACCATTAGTCGCTGGATCAAGGAGGCCATTATGGAAGCTTTCGTCTCCCAATCCTTAGATCCTCCTGAGTTTGTGAGGGCCCATTCTACTAGGGCGGTCTCCACCTCGGTTGCGGAGAGAAGACTCCTCCCCTTAGAGTTGATCTGTAAGGCGGCCTCCTGGAGCTCTGAGTCAACCTTCATCTCCCATTATAGGATAGATGCTAGGATGGCAGAGTTTTCGGCTTTTGGGCAGACTGTTCTTAGTTCTGCCAGGCATGAGGACCCTCCCTAGGGGATTCTTCTTGCTATCTCCCCATCTGTGCTGCTGTTGAGGACGTAAGGGAGCTGAAGATCGTTTATTGGTTCTTGGGCTCATTAAAATTCCGCCGGTCCTACCAGTCCACAGGGGCAGTTAACCCCATCTGTGCTGCTGTTAGGACTAAGGGAAAACAAATTATCGTTAGAAATTAACGATTTCATCTGACAGTTTATATTCCTCAGTGAATACATTGGAGAAAAAAATATTTAACAGCTTTGCTTTCTCCTTGTCGCTCTCTGTGAATCCCCCCTCATTACTCTTTAAAGGGCCGACACCTTCAGATTTATACTTTTTAACATTTATATAATTGAAGAACATTTTAGGGTTAGTTTTACTCTCTTTGGCAATTAATCTCTCGGTCTCTAGTTTGGCCGCTTTTATTTGTTTTTTACATGTTCTGTTTTTTTCCTTATAGTTTTTCAGTGCTTCCGTGCTACCCTCCTGTTTTAATGTTTTATATGCTTTCTTTTTGTCATTTATTGCTTTCTTTACAGTTCTGTTTATCCACATTGGTTTCTTTTTGTTCCTTAACATTTTATTCCCATACGGTATGTACCTCTCACAATGAGATTTTAGGATGTTTTTAAAGATATCCCATTTTGTGACTGTATTTTTATTTTTGAGGACTTTGTCCCAGTTAGTTAGGCCTATAGCCTCTCTTAGTTGGCTAAATTTAGCTTTTTTGAAGTTTGGTATTTTTGTTCCTCCCTGTAGAAACGCTCTTTTGAATGATAATTGGAAGGTTATTACTTTATGGTCACTATTTCCCAGGTGTCCCCCAACCTGCATGTCTGTTGTTCTGTCAGGTCTATTGGTTAATACTAAGTCAAGTATGGCCGTCCCTCTAGTCGGGTCCTGAACCAGTTAGGAGAGATAATTGTCTTTGGTTATTGCCAAGAATCTGTTTCCTTTATGAGATATACAAGTTTCAGTTTCCCAGTCTATATCTGGGTAGTTGAAGTCCCCCATAATAACCACCTCATTATGATTTGCCGCCTTGTCTATCTCGTTTAGTAGTAGATTTTCTGTGGACTCTGGTATATTAGGTGGTTTATAGTAAACTCCTATTAGTAATTTATTGTTGTTTTTAGCTCCATGTATCTTTACCCACAGTGACTCCACATGTTCATGTCCCTCACTTATATCTTCACGGAGTGTGGGCTTTAGACAGGACTTTACATAAAGGCAAACCCCTCCCCCTCTCCGGTTTTGACGATCCTTTCTAAACAGACTGTAACCTTGTACATTAACCGCCCAGTCATAGCTATCATCCAGCCATGTCTCAGTTATTCCCACTATGTCATAGTCCTCCTCACACATCACTAATTCCAGTTCACCAGTTTTATTAGTCAGGCTTCTGGCATTAGTATACATACATTTGAGAGGTTTGTAGAGGCAAATTTTTTTCGGTATGAGATGACGGTTTGATTCGTACTATTGTAGGGTGCATATTACTTTTTGATCACTTGGTATTACACTTTTTGTGATGTAAGGTGACAAAAAAAAAAAAATCGCTTTTTTTAAACAGTTTTTATTTTTTATTTTTTTACGGTGTTCACATGAGGGGTTAGGTCATGTGACATTTTTATACAGCAGGTTCTTATGTACGCAGCAATACCTAATATAACACCATAAGGTCTAAATCTGCAATTACCGCAGTGGGATACTCAAAAACTAATATCTGAATGCCACAAAGAATGAGTAAACTAAATTCCCATAAAATGTACTGTTTATTTAAATAATGCCAATAAAATCACATAACATTTTTTGCAATAAATATATGGTCAATATCAACACCCGTAGAGATATCTAATAAACAACGCCACCTTAAATCACAATTAATAAATGTTTACAAGCAGTCCTAGATAATATATGAAAGGTAAAATCAATGCAAGCTGAAGTAACACCTTGAGAAAAAACATCCTCACTTATAGGATCAGCCCCTGCATGGATCTAAGAGTTTACAGATCTAAATGACTGCTGAATATGTCAGAAAGTGATGGTAAATTTGAGAAGGCACATCATACCTATTAGATGGTTAGAAAGGTAGTCGCTGGCTCCTCGAAAGCGCGTTTCGCCGTCTTGCTTCCTCAGGAGCCCCTGATCAGGCGGACCCAGCTCATGCACCCGCCTGATTAGTCTACCATATGTGTACGGCGCTGGTCCTTAAATCATGTTCACCAGCGCTGTACATGTACGGCGTGGGTCCTTAAGGGGTTAACACAGAAGGATTGCTGTGCGATGGACAGGGAATAAGTAGATAAAAAATAAGTAGTATTACTGTGTCATGTGAAATGAAGGTGTACAGGCAGTTAACATCCAATGTCACTAAAAGGGTGTCAAGGGGAATCTGTTTAAGTGTAAAAATCATCTAAAGGAATTGCAGTATGTCCAAAAGATAAGATTTCGTTTGGCGAGTCAAGAGGGATGCTACTATTGGGCGTCCCGGTGGCTCACTAAGGTTTTTGTGAATTTTAGGTAGACTGTGTAGAACCGGTGTAATGGGGTGTTCATTACGTGAAAATGTAGCAGTCACCTTATCAATGGTACCTTCAGAGAGGTGAAAGAATACATTTATTTTTCTATTTTATGCGTGGGGCTTGTGTTTGTAATTTCATAAGCATCTGTGTCAGCTAGTTGTCATCTGATCTCATTTAAATACTGTAGTATGACTTTTCTATTATCCCACAGTGGCGCCCCCTTTGTCAGCGGGTTTGATTGTGATAGATTTCTAAATTTTTAATGTTAGAAGTGCTGAGGATTCAACATTAGAGAGATTAGACAGAGGGATACTCCCCTCTTTTAAAAGAATTAAAATTAGATTGTATTTCTTTATCAACTAGATTAATAAAGGCCTCAATTCCTTGATATGTTTTGGGGGGCATAAAACTGCTTTTGTTCTTTAAGCTTAAGTGTGGAATTGATATGGTACTAGGAGAAATAGATGCAATGGGTGCATCATGTTCACGTGGTTGTGAAAAATATGCTTTGAGGCGCAATGACCTATAGAATCGATTTAAATCCTAGTCAAATGAAAAATGTTGTAATGAGTCTCTTAGGCACAAGAAAAGTCCTTTGGACAACATACTATATTGAGCAAGTGATAGTGTCCTTGGAGGAAATATTAATCACCAGGTCCATACCTGTGATCGGGTTTGGATGCCGCTGTACTCTTGTATGATGTGAGCCTCTTCCCCGGTATATCCTTTTTGTCGCCGTCTTGGTCTGTGACCCCGCCTGGGAAAAAATGTCAATTTTTCTCGACTTTTATAATAGATAGTAATACCTCCAAAAATAGTTATTACTTTACATTCCCCATATGTCTACTTCATGTTTGGATCATTCTGAAAATGACATTTTATTTTTGGGGACGTTAGAAGGCTTAGAAGTTTAGAAGCAAATCTTACTTTTTTTTTTATAATTTCCAAAACCCAATTCTTTCAGGACCAGTTCAGTTATGAAGTCACTTTGTGGGGCTTACATATTATAAACCGCCCATAAATCACCCCATTTTAGAAACTACACCCCTCAAGATATTCAAAACTGATTTTACAAACTTTGTTAACCCTTTAGGAGCCCCACAAGAATTCAAAGAAAATGGGAATGAAATTTCCAAATTTCACTTTTTTTTTTGCAGATTTAAAATTTTTATCAATTTTTTCTGCATCACATCAAGGGTTAACAGCCAAACAAAACTCAAAATCTATTACCCTGAAACTGGAGTTTACAGAAACATTCCATGTGTGCTCAAAAACTGATGTATGGGCGCACAGCAGACTTCAGAGTGGAAGGAGCACCATATGGCTTTTGGAGAGCGGTTTTAGCAGGAATGGTACCTACAGTGGAAACCCCCCAAAAGTGACCCCATTTTGGAAACTACACCACTCAAGGTGTGTAGTGAGCACTTTAACCACAAAGGTGTTTCCTAGAATTTTTCACTTTCACAAGGGGTTAAAGGAGAAAATGCACCCCAGTATGTATTCCCCATTTTCTCCCCATTCCGGAAACGCCCCATAGGTGCTTGTAGCCTGCTGTATGGGCTTACAGCAGGCAAACAGCTAAATGTGAATTTGGCTGGCCTGAAGTGGCAGACATGGATTTTAGGTGCCATGTCGCATTTAAAAGATTCCTGAGGTCCCCAGAAATTAAAAACCCCAAGAAGTGACCCCATTTTGGAAATATCACCTCCGCAAGAACATTTTAAGTGGTGGAAACAGGTGTCTCACAGATGGCAGAAACACTTGTTAAAGCATTTAAAAATGTGTAAAAATGAAAAATTACTAGCAGACCCCAATTTTTCACTTTGACAAGAGGTTAAAGGAGAAAATGCACCCCAGTATGTATTCCCTATTTTCTCCCCTTTCAGGAAACACTCCATATGTGCTTGTAGTCTGCTGTATGGACGCACAGCAGGCAAACATCAAAATATGGATTTTGCTGACAGTGACCCAAGAAGTGACCCCATTTTGGAAAGAGCACTCTTGTACGAACATTTTAAGTGGTTGAAAGGGTACTTTTGACCTAACTTGTGTTTCACAGAAATGAATATGTAGTGGTTGGTGAAAAGCTGTTCTGTAAACTATCTGGATTAAATCTGAGCTATAAGGTGGTAAAACTACAAGGCACATCATGGATGAAATTAAATTAATACTCCATGGATGAGTGGTAGGCATGGTTTTTCAGGGCAGGTTTCGCAGTGGTAAATGGAGTCTTTCCTTATCCACCTTTTGTGAAACACCCTGCATCTTTTTTGGGTTCTTTCCTTTCTTGCTGTCTGGGGGATTTGACCTTGAAAATATTGCCCTGGTACAACACGGGCACCATGACTTCCAGAAGTACTGGGACCCTTCCTGGCCTGACTTTGAAAAATTAGGGCCTTGATAACCACCTCTTGAATCTGAAGGAAAGTTCCTGTGTGGCCTGCAGATTGAAATAGCACGTACACATTGCACATTGCCATCTGTACAATGTGTACAGCCAGCTTTTTGTACCACACTTTCGTTTTTCCTGTGGCACTGTAGGGCTTCAGAAGTTGATCTGAAAGATCCACCCCCCCCATGTGCCTGTTGTAGTCCAGGATACAAACTGGTTTGGGTGTAGTGGTTGCGGTACCTCGTACAGGAGCAGGTGTTAGTGTGAATGGTGGTCAGTACAAGGACGTCCCTCTTGTCCTTGTACTTAACGACCAGCATGTTCTCATGGAAGAGAGAGCCCTACTTTCACCCATTCTTAGTGGTTGCCCTATCAGGGATCTAGGGAGGCCTCTCTATTTTTGAGTACTGTGCCGCAAATCACAGTACCTCTGGCAGTTAGGGACATGAAGGGGTATGCTGGTATAATAGTTATCCACATAGAGGTGGTAACCCTTATCCAACAGTGGGTGCAGTAAGTTCCACACAATCTTCCCACCAACTTCTAGGATGGAGGGGCATTCTGTATTTTTTTTCCAGGAATCTTTCCCTTTGTAAATGTGGAACTTGTGGGTGTACCTGAAGCTACTCTCACAAAGTTTGTAAATCTTTATGCCATACTTGCCCGTTTACTAGGCAGGTACTGGCGGAATCTAATCATCCCTTTAAAAAACAATAGGGACTCATCTACACTGACATTTTTATTTGGGTTGTACACCTCAGCAAACTTGGTGTTAAAGTGGTCAATGACAGGCCTAACTTTGAACAGACGGTCAAATGTTGGGTCGTTTTGGAGTGGGCACTGTGCATTGTCATTGTAGTGTAGGAATTTCCTAATTGAGTTAAATCGCTTCCGGGTCATGGTCTTACTGTAAATTGGAGTCTGGTAGAAAATGTCCAAATTCCAATATTGTCTAACGTTTGCCTTCTTTACAACGCCCATATGCAGCACGAGTCTCCAAAATGTCATCATCTCTGCCGCACTTACTGGAGTCCAACCTAGGGGTCTAGCGTATGCCGATGTAGGGTTCTGATCAATAAATTGTTGGGCGTATAAATTGGTTTGGGCCAGCATTAAATTTACAAAATCTTCAGAGAAGAAGAATTTGAAAAAATCTAGTTCAGTGAAGCCCACACTGTCTATCTGTATTCCGGAGCTGCCCTAAAAATCCTGAATTTGGGGCTAATAATCGTCAAGGGGTGGGGTCCAAAAGGGTTCACTCTGAGGAGCTGTCTCCGCTGCTACCCTGGGGCGCCTTCTAGAGCGTCCCTCATCAGCGGATGATGTTGATGATGAGGGGGTAGAGGAGTAGAGGAAAGTGGCATCCTCTTCTCCCTCATTGGCAGACTCAGTATCAGAGGCAAGCATGGCGTATGCCTCTTCAACTGAGTTTACTCGTGATGGACGGGACATTTTTATTTTATTGGGGTGTGACGTGTGAAATGTGTAAACCTTTATTTAGTGTGAGGGGTGTGTATGTTGTGTTTTCACACGTGAAGGGGATTGTAATAAATTTGAAATTAAATTTAGGGGGGAAGAAAAGAAGAAAAAAATTTGTAAAAGAAAAAAAGTATTTTCTGCAAAAAATAAAAAATTTATTTCTCCACAAAAAAGTATTTTCTGCACAAAAAAAAACTTGCAGTGCAAACTGAGCAAACGTGATCAGTAATGGACACTACTGATCGGTGCTCAGTGGTCGCAAAATGCATGTACGCAGATTGTGCGTGCAAAAACTGTAGTATAAAAATTCACTACAGTGCTCTGCAAATTGCACGCAGATGGTGCGTTCGTCCAAAAGTCTAAACCGACAATAACTGAAATTTATATATATATATATATATATATATATATATATATATATATATATAATCTAACTAACTACCACTAACTGCAGGTCTTTTTTCACACAAAAAAATGTAAAAGATAAAACCCTCAAAAATGTGCAGATGCAAATGAGCATACTACTGATCGGTGCTCTGCAGCATGCATGCGCACAGATCGTGTGTGCGTGCAAAAACTGTAGTAGAAAAATTCACTACAGTGTTAAAAAAGTGAATACTAGCTAAAAATTAACTTAAAAAAATAAAATAAAAAGACCGAAGGAACAGCTGCAAATGGAAAAAAAAAAATCAGTGCAGCAATTCCAGATCTTCTTCTTCTTTTCTTATTTCAGCCGGAAAGGGTTAAATCACAGTGGTGTGAACCACAAGTCCCAGCAAGCCAAAAGCAGAATCTCTCTGCATGCAGTCACCAGCTAGAATTGGGAGGGAGGTTCAGCCCTTTCCTGTGCAGCACTGCCATTGGCTGGATCGTTGTTCCAGCCAATCGCAGTGCTGGCAGGGGACGCAAAACACTGGTGTCCCCTGCCTCACCTTGGAGGAGACCGGTGCTGACCAGTTCAGCAACGGTCACCCCCCCCTGTGAGAGTTGAGACTCCATGTTGTGCCTTGTACAGCCATTTTATGTTATAAGCCTTAAAAACCTTTGTGTGTAGAATCTGTGAATTTCTCTGTGTGAGACTACCATGACTTCAAGGTCGCTCCTAGCTAGTAGCCCCTCCAGTTTTGTACCAAAAAGGAATTTGTACAATTATTAAAAGGATAAGTCCTTGACGAACGCCCACATATAAGATTAAGGAGATGCTTCAGGTGAATAGCCAAGAAATGCTTATTTCAGATTGTGAGTTATGTTGTAAATGCTTAATTATGTCTCCCACTTTGGAAATGATCCAGAAATTTGCCTTATAAAATAATATCTGCTTTCTGTCAATAAAGTTTAGAGAAACTTGGTACATTGAGCATGTGTATCAGTTATTCTCTCTAAGTACTCATATAATTAACTAATTAGGAGTCCACCGCTCATCTGGCATTGGGGTTTTTGCCCCAACAGAAACTTGGCGCCTAACACGTGGGGTATGACTAAGTTCTTCCTGCTGAGACCTCCGACGCCTGGAAGTGCCGCACCTGGACAAACAGATGAAAATCAGCGTTGCAGTAAGAGGTTTTTCTTACAAGTAGTCTGTACCTCCCTGTCTGGCATTTGTCTTGTTCGAGGGTCCGGCAGAATATAAGGTAACTTTACAGTCATGCCTAATTGATGTTTAAGAATCTGTGACCCTGATAAAGGGCTAGCAGATAAGCGCATGAGTGGTGGACGGATTCAAACCAGGATTTTAGCTGGGAATTTCTTAGAATTGTTCTTGGAGTAACTGTCTACGTATTTGTCATTGTTTATTGTGTGTGTAGAATCCGGCAGGAAGCTAGGGGTAGGGGCCAGAAGCCCAGAGAGGCTTTGGCTTTAACACAGTAGGTACACCTGGAAGGACAGGGTGGGGAAGCCACTGTGGGAGAAAAAAGACGTCTAAGGTTCCCCCTAGTAAGCACAGATTCAGGAATAGACAATGGGTAATCAGAACAGCATTCCCGAAGAGTATGAGTGTAAGATCCTCACCTGTCTCGCACTCCAGTGTGACCAAAAAGGGTCCTCGTGGAGCTCCGGGGCATGTCTCCATTGATACACCAGCTCCGACCCCTTTGCGAACCGACGCGGGGATGCGTTCGCATGTGCGTCGGAGGGGAAGACCGCATGGCTTTCGGGGACAACTTGGCCGAGCTAGTGGCAGTACGCTGCGGCCGAGCTCGTCTCCGGTGCCTATTGCGGATTCCATGCCGTTGTCCATGTCGACGCGCTCGCGCACTCTCGCAGAGCCTGTCGTGCATCCGGTTTCGCAAGGGGATACGCGGTCGCGAATACGCGCTTCGCTGACCAGCAAAGGGAATAGCACCTGGCCGCAAGTTCAAAGCAGATTAGGGGGCCGGCGTTGGTCTAATTGATTAATGACTGACCAAAGCCTTGTACACAGGTGTAGGGCAGGATCATGACCTATGGGGAGTGGACACTTGGCGCCCTGGGATTTGTTAGCAGGCACATAAAAGGTGGCCTCCCAGGTCGGTCAGTGCCCACTGTTATCCTTCCTTATCCAGGTGCAGGTCAGTACTGCTATGGCTAATGACTGAAGTTTGCTGGGACTCCGTCCATTCCAGTGGAACCGTGGACTTTCCGTGACGCATCCGTTTACCCGGCAAGTTGCACAGAGACTTATGCACGGATCGGGACTACTCCTGGCTTTCCTTTGGGGAGAAAAAGAGGAAAACTGCCAGACAAATAGTGAGAGAGAGAGTAGAAAAGAGGCTGTAGAGACGTATGCAGCTGGACTGCGGACGATTACAGGATGTGATTCAAATGGAGAACTCGGTGTAGCACAGAGAAAGTATTATGTTTTGCCTTTCTGTGTATCTGTGTGACCTGTTGCCTGGTGAATATGTTGTAGAACCCGTAGGAACTCTGTTTGCCGAGATAGAGAACATATGGAGATGGAAAGCTGAGTATGAGGGGGGAATGTAGGGGCTGTTTGTAGCTGCGGGGGAGTGACGTCACGGCATTGGAATGTGTAATAGCGAGAACGCTGTCAGCAATTTTAAGAGAAATTAACAATGGCAATGTATGTGAGGTACTTAGTGTGAGTGTATGGAGCTCCAGAAAATTTTATTTGTTAATAAGTTCAAAGACTTGTGTGTGTGTTAATGTATGGGAAATATTTATATATGTCTGTGTGAGCGAAATCAGCTTTACTGATGGAATCTGTAACAGACCGTTTCAGCAGACAAGGGGTTAAAATCCGTTTAGGCGATAAGCCCCTTTCTGAGAGACAGGCACAGCTAATGCAGAACACCAATGTCCCGAACTGGATACAAAGTAGCACTCCAAACTGGAACCTCACGAATAGCTGCTAGCAGACGAACAGGAATCAGCTTACACTCCTGGCAATCAATCTCCAACAGCATACAGCGGATCCCCCCAATAACGAGACAAGGCTCCGTGTTGAGGGTCAAGCAGTGGTCTGACTGTACTTCACGTACAGCCTCTTTTATTCATAAACCACAAACATAGTACTGCCCACAGGGGTTTGAAATACAACCAATCAGTAATTTACAACACATACAATGTAACTACAGCAACCAATCGTTCACACCCCCAGAGGACCAGAATGAAAACTGTGACATAGGACAGATACAACATATCCCCACAATGCATCATGGTCTCCTCCTCTCTGTCCCGGAGACAACCTGAGGAGCAATCCAATTATCTCTGAGGACAAAGGGAGATCGCCAATACACATGTGAGGACAACAGAACAGACATCACCATTTAAACACACAATGGGACAATGGCACAATAGAAACACACCCAGCATTTCCTCCCAAGCTGACAAGTTACACTTATTATAAATTGTTACAACTTTGTGAGTTTACATTGGCCATACATATAACTAACATCAATTTAAACAGTATAACTTGGGGACAAACCTATCCAAAATTCACTTGAATAGGTTCAGGGGTTTAAAAGTTAGTATATGGCCCATAATCCAGGGGCAAGAGGCCAGCAGCCAGTCCTCTCCAAAACCCAGTGGCGAGGTTGGTTTCGCCACAGAATCATTACAAAAACACAAGAGATGTATCCTCTGGTTTTAGGTAAAAAAAGGAGTGAAATTATTCTATTATGGATATTAAAAATAAAATTATGAACAGACATAGGGAAACTCACTATGTCTCCGGTTACTGTGTATCTTAAGTCAGGATGTCAGCCCCCTCAAGTGAAGCAGTACCCCCTCTGTACCCCCCCTCTCCCTCAGTCATGCCCAGGAGAGAGCAGTGGCCAGTCAAATTGATGCTTTTCTCCAGCCCTATTTATTCCAAAGCATGATGAGGAATTTAACTTGTTCTATTCAGAAATGCAGGGTCACAGTACGGCTGTGCTTACTCAGAAGCATGGTGAACGTCAACGCCCAGTGGAATACTTCTCAGCTAGATTAGATCCTGTTGCTCGAGGCACCACCTCCTGCGTCAGGGCAGTCGTGGCAGTGCAGGTAATGATTAAAAAAGCCTCAGAGGTAGTGTTGGACTACCCGGTGATTGTGCAAACTCCCATACATGGCAATGTATGTGAGGTACTTAGTGTGAGTGTATGGAGCTCCAGAAAATGTTATTTGTTAATAAGTACAAAGACTTGTGTGTGTGTTAATGTATGGGAAATATTTATTTATGTCTGTGTGAGCAAAATCAGCTTTACTGATGGAATCATTACAAAAACACAGGAGATGTATGCTCTGGTTTTAGGTCAAAAAGGAGTGAAATTATTCTATTATAGATATAAAAAATAAAATAATGAACAGACATAGGGAAACTCACTATGTCTCCGGTTAATGTGTATCTTAAGTCAAGATGTCAACCCCCTCAAGTGAAGCAGTACCCCCTCTGTACCCCCCCTCTCCCTCAGTCATGCCCAGGAGAGAGCAGTGGCCAGTCAAATTGATGCTTTTCTCCAGCCCTAGGTATTCCAAAGCATGATGAGGAATTTAACCTGTTCTATTCAGAAATGCAGGGTCACAGTACGGCTGTGCTTACTCAGAAGCATGGTGAACCTCAACGCCCAGTGGAATACTTCTCAGCTAGATTAGATCCTGTTGCTCGAGGCACCCCCTCCTGCGACAGGGCAGTCGTGGCAGTGCAGGTAATGATTGAAAAAGCCTCAGAAGTAGTGTTGGACTACCCGGTGATTGTGCAAACTCCCCATGACATACAGGGCATTCTCACACGGTGCAACCAAAACATTTCTGTGGCTAGACAACTCAGACTCCAATGTGCCCTCCTCATGCCAGACAATATTTACTCTGAATCCTGCTACTTTGTTACCAATTACAGATTCAGAAATGGGGGAGGGTAGCACAGGTAGCCTTTTGTCTGATTTAGCTGAAAATGATCTTCATGATTGTATACAGTTGATGCAACAAGAAACTTCTGGATTTTTCATGTGCATAAAAAGCCTCTTGATAATCCTGATGTTGAGTATTTTATTAGATGGAAGCAGGTTTATGGGAGAGACTAGCCAGTTCCATACTGGATATGCAGTGGTCACACAGCATGAGGTAGCCGTTGCTGAACCACTCCCTCTGCACATGTCTGCGCAAGAGGCAGAGTTGAAGGCACTCACTGAGGTGTGTAAAATGGCTGAAGGGAAGAAGGTGAACATCTACATGGACTCCAGGTATGATTTTGGTATTGCACGTGACTATGGACCCATATGGCGGGCTAGAGACTTTTTGACTTCTGCAGGTCAGCCCATTAAAAACAAAGACTCTGTGCTTGAACTAATGAACTCTTTACTGTTGCCAGAAGAAATTGCTATTGTGAAAGTAAAGGCTCACACAAGGTATACCACGGCAGAGGTACAAAGCGATGACAGAGCTGATAAGGCAGCCAAGCTAGCTGTGTTCCGGCTACTGAATGCTGATGCCACCCCGGTAAGAGCCTTAAAACCTGTGAATATATCCAAAGACACTCTGATCAAATGGTCTGAGCAGGCCCCACCTGAAGAAAAAGAACTATGGACTAAACAAGGGGCTGGGCCAGATGACCAAGGATTATGGAGAAACAAAGACATAAATCTGCCTGCCACGCCCTCTGTACCCAGTTATGGCTCAGGAGGCCCATGGTGCTACACATCTGTCAAAAGGTGCCATGGTAAGTGGGTGGATTGCTTCAGGGTTCTCTGCAGTTGCAGCCGTTTTGTGCAAGGATGTATGGTCTGTGCATTGAATAACCCCGGCCAAGTGGTGAAGACTCCAAGCAAGCACACCCCTAGGCCACTTTACCCGTTTCAGAGACTGCAGATAGACTACATACAACTACCAAAGGTAGGAGTGTATGAGTTTGTTCTTGTGTGTGTTGTTCTCTTTTCAGGGTGCCGCAAGCTTATTCCGTGTCTAAGGCAAATGCAAAAAACACCGCAAAGAAACTGGTCAGTGAACTGATATGCAGGTATGGTGTTCCTGAAGTTATTGAGTCAGATAGAGGTTCTCACTTTACAGGTGAAGTGATGAGAGAGGTTATGCAAGCATTTAGGGGGGACCCAAGCCTTCCATACAGCTTACCATCCTCAGCAGTGGCCGAATTGAGCGCCTGAATGGTACATTGAAACTGAAAATACAGAAGGCCATGGGGAGACCCAGAGGCCCTGGACAGAGTGTTTGCCTCTAGCCTTATATTACATAAGAACCACTCCAAACAAGAAGACAGGGTTATCCCCATTTGAGGTATTGTTTGTCAGTGCCCCAAGGCTAGGATTGTATTTTCCTTAAGAGTTGCAGACTGATAGTATGATCAGTTACATGAAGGCCCTTACTGAAAGGTTAGTTCACACTTAAACAAGTGTTTGCTTCCAATCCAGACCCTGATTCAATAGAGGGTACACACATTATTGAACCTGGAGATTAGGTGGTGATAAAGAGGCATGTGAGAAAAACCGTTGAGCCCAGATTTGATGGTCCCTTCAAAGTCCTGTTGAAAACTGAAACCTTTGCAAAGGTGTAAGGAAAGCCTAACTGGATTCACGCCTCACATTGCAAAAAAAAAAAGGTGCCCAACCCTGAGGATGGAGATCATTGCACTGCTACTCCTGGGTCTGAGCATTCAGGCTCTGTATGTGAACCTGAAAATTGACTGGGACAATGCCCTTATTAGGTATCATCAGGTTATGTTGAAAAACAAAGACAAATGCGGACAATTATAAAAACTATTGGATCTTCACTCACAGTCCTGTGAGTTCAAGGACTATACCTTATCTGGCCGTTCCGGTACCGTGGTCAGAATTAGTTAACATGAACTGCAAAGACATCTTATCAATCAGGAGGCCAGGAGATGATAGCTTTAACCTCAATTCTACAGCAGTTCCCCTCCCTATCACAGGGTGGGTTGAGGCCCCTGGTGGCAAACCAATATTACTGCCCTGAAAAATAGAACTGTTCAAGTATGAGCATAGTAGAAGGGATAATACTGATTTTGTTGATTGTTGCACTCATTTACATTGTAATTAAGCTCACATTGATGTGCTTGAATAAAATGTGTAACAGGGATTGAAATAGGAGAGATTATGAGACATGTTGAGATGATTCCTCTCGCAGATACAGATATGCAGAATCTGGGAAAACCAGCAGTAAAGGGAATGTCCAGCTGAAGTACGTGTATCTGTCACCCGCGATGAGTGAATATCTCAAAATGGGGGAATTGTGAGGGTTGAGACTCCATGTTGTGCCTTGTACAGCCATTTTATGTTATAGGCCTTAAAAACCTTTGTGTGTAGAATCTGTGAATTTCTCTGTGTGAGACTACCATGACTTCAAGGTCGCTCCTAGCTAGTAGCCCCTCCAGTTTTGTACCTAAAAGGAATTTGTACAATTATTAAAAGGATGAGTCCTTGACGAACACCCACATTTAAGATTAAGGGGATGCTTCAGGCGTATAGCCAAGAAATGCTTATTTCAGATTGTGAGTTATGATGTAAATGCTTAATTATGTCTCCCACTTCGGAAATGATCCAGAAATTTGCCTTATGAAAAACTCTGCTTTCTCTCAATAAAGTTTAGAGAAACTTGGTACATGGCATTAAGCATGTGTATCAGTTATTCTCTCTAAGTACTCATATAATTAACTAATTAGGAGTCCACCGCTCATCCGGCATTGGGGTTTTTGCCCCAACACCCCCTAACCCCCCACCCTAACCCGCCCCTTCTTACAGCTTCCGGCGCTGCAATGTGCCAGTCTTCATTGACAGGCCAATCGCAGCGCTTGGAGCTGCAGAGGGGCGCTGCTGCACCATGCTGCCCTTACCCCAGCATGGCTGCCTGCCGGTAAGAGCAGCCATCGTGCCCCGATTTCCCCGCGATCGTGCCCCAGTACCAGGCACAGGTACGTCACTGGTCTTTAAGTCACGTCCAGATATGACGTACATGTACGTCACGGGTCCTTAAGGGGTTAAAGTACTGTTTGTTTACCTTTTTACACTGCTAGGCGGAGGCTTCCGCCTAGCAGTATTGACGGTGACATCACTGGCACTAATAGGCGGTCTTTAGTGTGGCCCTAGGCTGTTTTACAGGCTAGGACAGCGCTAAAGACCGCCTATTAGTGCCAGTGACGTCACCAGGCTCACTGATAGGCAGAAGCCTGGTACATCACCGGATATGAAAAAAAAAAGGCCTTCCTATACAGCGCTGGGCAAAAAAGAGCATTGAAGTGAGAAATGCTCCGATGCTCAACTCAGAGGGGCAGGAGGGGTGAAGAACGGGTTATTTCTGGGTTCAGGTCTGAACCCGGACAACCCGTTTAAATTTCTGGTAAATGAAAAACTAAAAACTTGCTTGGAATAACATTAGCGACTTTTTCTTGTTGTCAAGTAACATTACATTGTCTTTAATCTTTCATATTAAGAAGCTTTTCTCGTTAAGCCTTAAACCAGACAGCTTAAATCACAGTCTTTCCAGTTTCACATGATATTTCAATAGTCACTTGACAGGTACAAAAGGACTATTCACTGTGTAGTGTTTCAATGTGCCAACTCAGTTTTACTTAGTCACAGATTAATGAACACAGGATATATATTTAATATCAACATATCTTGGCGCCACAGTATCTCAGATAAGGAGTGGGAAAAAAAAGAAGGAAAAGAGAAATTAACCCCTTGACAACCAGTGACAAATACTGTACCAGGATCTTTTGCTGGTGAGTGTTTGATCAGGCTGACCCAGGCCAGGACTGACAATCTCTCTTAACGGGCAGATTCACCACAGAGCATAAGTCACAAAATCTTCCTTCCTTTAACTAGTCAGGATGTTCTATGCTTGCAGAGGTAATGCTGTTAGTTAAAGGGGTTGTCTCCTCTCGCTGCTATTAAGGCGAGATCATCTTTGATACTACAAATATATTCGACTCAAAATAGTGTTGAATAGAGTTGTGAGCTGCTGATCACAGAATACGGTAGTAATGTAGTGGGTGTTAAACCACTGTGTCAACTAAACAGATTTGACTTAGGGCCACCCCTAAGGGTGTTACCCTGGTAGTCCCCTGGCTTTCACCCTTCAACCCCTGTACAGGAATCTGGCGTCCCTGCAGGAGAGTCACCAGACCGCTGCCTCCGGGAGTAGTCTTTGGTTGACTGCTGACCCATGGGGGTCAAAAGACACTGGTGCAGAGCACAGAAGGATCAGGCAAAATTGTAGCGAGAGACAGGCCACATTGAGGGCAGGCGGAGTATGTGCAATTGCATAAACAGTCCGAGGTCAGGGCAGGCAGCTCAGGGTCAGTACAGAATTACTGTATCTATGTGGTAAGCTTGGTTCTGTTAAAGTATCTATGTAATAAACTTGGTTGTGTTACTGGACTTTCAAATACATACTGTTATTGAATGTTACCATATCTATGTACTAATTTTGGTTCTGTTACCGAATCTGTGTATGGTCTTGTTACTGTATCTATGTAATAATTGAGGTTCAGTTACCTATGCAGTAAGCATAGTTCTGTTACTGTATTTATGCACGGTTGGTATCTCAACACTCTTAGGCCCCTTTCACACGGGCATTGCGGATTGGGGCCGGATGCGTTCAGGGTGCGTTCAGGGAAAATGGTGCGATTTTGACACTAAAACAAGTCGGTTTTCACTGCGATTGCGTTCCATGTTTGCGTTTTTTCCACGCGGGTGCAAAACATTGTAATGCATTTTGCACGCGCATGAGAAAAATCGGGATGTTTGGTACCCAGACCCGAACCCGGACTTCTTCACAGAAGTTCGGGTTTGGGTTAGGTGTTGTGTAGATTTTATTATTTTCCCTTATAACATGGTTATAAGGGAAAATAATAGCATTTGATGACGTCACTGCGCTCATCACATGGTCCATCACATGATCTTTTACCATGGTGATGGATCATGTGACGGACCATGTGATGAGCGCAGTGACGTCATCAAAGGTCCTTTTCCTGTGCACAGCAAAGAAGAAGACAGAAGAGAAGCCGGGCTGTGCGATCTAGTGGATTAAGGTGAGTTATATATATATTTTTTTTTTTAACCCCTCCAGCCCTATTGTACTATGCATTCTGTATTAAGAATGCTATTATTTTCCCTTATAACCATGTTATAAGGGAAAATAATAATGATCGGGTCCCCATCCCAATCATCTCCTAGCAACCGTGCGTGAAAATCGCACCGCATCCGCACTTGCTTGCGGATGCTTGCGATTTTCACGCAACCCCATTCACTTCTATGGGGCCTGTGTTGTGTGAAAAACGCTGAATATAGAACATGCTGCGATTTTCACGCAACGCACAAGTGATGCGTGAAAATCACTGCTCGTGTGCACAGCCCCTTAGAAATGAATGGGTCCGGATTCAGTGCGGGTGCAATGCGTTCACGTCACGCATTGCACCCGAGCGGAAAACTCGCTCGTGTAAAAGGGGCCTTAGGGTCCATTCACACATCCGCAATTCTGTTCCGCAATTGCGGACCCATTCCTTTTTATGGGGCTGCACAATGTGTTGCCCGGATCCGGAATTGAGGAGATTAGGCATTTTCTATTAAGTGCTGGTGATGTGCGGTCTGCAAAATGCGGAACGCACATTTCCGGTGTCTGTGTTTTGCGGACTCGCAAAACACATATGGACGTGTAAATGAACCCTTAATTCACATGCGTTGAGAAGTGCACTAGCGCGGGGACGAACCATCTGAATGAGGAGTTCTGAAGGGAAACAGTTGTACAAAAGAAAACCATGTATGTATTAACTACTACCAGCAACATCAGTCAAATACATCAGAATACTGGTAAACTGATCAATAATACATTATATACGACTTTGGTGCACAGGAGGCACGTAACATACGGAACTGTAACACAAAGTGGCAATAAGACTGTATCATAACAACATAAAACGATACACCGAGGAGGATTATAACAACAGGAGGATTTTTTGCTTTCACAACATCGCTATAGAATATTAAATGTTCTAATAAGTGCGTGAACTCCGCACTAGGAACAAATAGAGGGACCGTGACTACATAACACTTTGTGATATTAATTATATGCGCAATTATTTTACTTTTTTGTTTTTTATTAAGGATATTTGTGTTTTATGTATAGTAAATTGTTTTAAAATAAAAAGATACGTATTTTGTATTTTTACCACAAGGATCAGTAATCACTCTGATCCTAGGAGTTTAACCCCACTTCTGTCTGTGAGCTCACTGGCAGCCTGCAGCACGATCATAGGCTGCTGGTGGGTTACCTCAGATTTACCATAGGTATTGGTCTGTTAAGCTGTGCCTAGTTATGGCCTAAAAGATTGATTGGCAGTGATAAAGGGAATAGTCCAAAGCATAATTTTTGTTTCCCTCTAGTAGGAAAAATGTAAGATAAGGTGTAGAGATGAGCGAACCAGTCAAGACTCATTTCAGGGCCTATTTGCTGAATTTTAAAAACGTCAGTTCACACCCGTATCGGTTTGGCCGAACTGAACTTGCTTCAATTGCCCTGAAAGTTGGTATATAACCTCCTCAAGCCTCCTGATTCAGCATAAAATTACTTTTGTATTAAAAACACATTATATTTTGCATCGCCATATACTAACATCCATAAAAAAATTTCACCAATGTGACTGTATGGTGAACAATCCATTTACTTCTATGGAGCTGCCAAAACATTTCAAAACTTTAATAGAAGTGTATGGGGAGCACCCATGCATACACGGTACACTCCCTTTAATTTGGGGGGCCCATTCTAGAGGTGGGACCCGCACCTATCTGACTTTAGTAGCATACCCTAGCGATATGTTATCAAAATCTTAAATAAGACAACCCCTTTAAGGAAAGTGACTTTTCAAATACATAAGCAAAACTAGAATTTAGGTGCACAACATAATTGCTTAAAGCTACTGTTGCAGTAGAAAGGACCTGAAACTATAAAATATATCATGTACAGAACTAGGCACTGGCGGCTGGTGAAAGGAGAACACACTATTCCTTTAACCCCTTAGTGACCACCCATACGTGTTTTTACGGCGGTCACTAAGGGGCCTTAGGCTGGGCCGCCGCGTTTTTACGGCGGCACAGTTTAAGCGCCGCGCGGCTCCCCCGTGCAGCGGGGAGCGCGGACCTGGCTCTCACATGAGAGCCGGGTCCCTGCTCTAACAGCCCGGAACGGCAGGAGTGCCGATCCGGGCTGTTTAACCCTTTACATGCCGGGCGCAATGGCGCCCGCTGCATGTAAAGTGGTGACAGAGGGAGCGGACTCCCTCTGTCTCCCATCAGCACCCCGAAAATGCGATCGCGGGGTGCTGATGTGCTGGGAAGCTTACCTTGCTTCCGATGAGGGCCCGAGCCTGTCTTCAGTTACTTCCAGCAGGCTGTGCCTCTCTGGCGCAGCCTGCTGGTCAATGTTCGAATAGCATTGCTATTGAAATGCAATGCATTATAGAGATAATGCATTACATTTTAAAAGCAATCAAAATACTGTATATTATAGTCCCCTTGTGGGACTATTAAGTAGTAAAAAAAATAGAAAAAAAAGACACATTTATTAAATAAAAAAAATTCCATAAAATAAAAAAATATGCCTTTTTTTCCATTGAAAATACGCTTTTCAATGAAAAAAATTGCAAAAAGAAAATATTCCCCATATGTTTGGTATTGCCGCGTCCGTAACGACCGGGACTACATAAATATTACATAAATTATCCCCTATGGTGAACGCCGTAAAAAATAAAAAATAAAAAAAGACAGAATTTCTAATTTATTCTTAGTTTCCACCGAAAAAAAACGTAATAACAAGCGATCAAAAAGCGGCATTTACTCCAAAATCATACCCATGAAAAATACAAGTCGTCTTTCAAAAATCAAGCCCTCACACAATTCCATATAAAAAAATAAAAAAAGTTATGGGTCTTGTGAAGTGGCAATGCAAAAGAATTTTTTGGGTTAATAAAAGGTGTTTTATTGCAAAAAAAGTAGTAAAACGTAAACAAAATTATAAGTATTTAGTATCACTGTAATCGTACTGACCCAGAGAATAAAGATATTATGTTATTTGTACCGAAAAATGAACGCCAAAAAATGTATAATGTAAAAACGCAGTGGCAGTATTGCTATTTTTCCCCATCTCCCTCCCAGAAAGAGTTAATAAAAGTTAATCAGAAAGTTATGTGTACCCCAAAATGGCGCCATTAAAAACTACAACTTGTCCCGTAAAAAACAAGCCCTCATAAAGCTATATAGATGAAAAAATAAAAAAGTTATAGCTCTTGGAACGAGACCATAAAAAAAGGAAGAAAAACGCTTGGTCATAAAGGCCCAAACAGGCTTGGTCACTAAGGGGTTAAAAGCACAAGCTCTGCCAGGAAGATTACAGGTTAATCTAAGAATAAACTTTATTTATAGGTAGGGCGTGCCAATGTTACCAGAGAGGGTATGGCCACACTTAGGAGTGGATCATTAATGGAGAGAAAGTATAAAGGACGGATAGGACTTCTTTCTTTTTTTTTCTAATTCACTCCATGCTTTGGCCGTCAAAACTGCATCAAGAAAACTGAATGTGTGGTTAAAGCATTGGCCTTGTTCACACTGAGTTTTTATGTGGATTTTGGCATGAATTCTGTACATAAAATCCACTCAGGAAACGTGTGCAATCCAACTCCTATTGATTTCAATGAGAAAACTGCATGGTAATTTATAGTGTTTATGTTCTTTATTTTATTTTTTTTAAACTCTATGTAGAAAAAATAAAATCAGTGGCATGTTCATTCCTGAGACGGATTCTGCGTCCAATCCACATCCAAACTTCCCATTGAAATCGGTATGATCAAAAATCACGTATAATTTTGAAGTGGACTCATTTTTGGGAGATTTATCCAAGCTGTTGCAAAGGGAAGCTGGCGTAGTTTCCCCTAGCAACCAGTCAGATTGATCCTTTAATCTTCCAAAGGAACTCTGAAAAATGAAAGATGGATTCTGATTGGCTGCTATGGGCAACTAAGCCTGTTTTCTTTTACACCAGATTGCATGCGGTTTTTTCATGCAAAAAAAAAAAAAAACACAGCATAGTACAGTACTAGCAAAGTGTACGAGATTAGATATATCTCATGTACACATAGCTTTCTTGTTCTGTGCAGAAATTGATCTGCAGTACGGATTTAGAAATCCACAGCACATCATTTATGTTTGCGATTTTTGGTGTGGATTCACCCTTTTCAATGAAAGGGTGTGATCAGCAGCAAAACTGCATCTAAGGCTACTTTCACACTAGCGTTTCACTTTTCCGGTATTGAGATCCGGCAAAGGATATCAATACCGGAGAAAAACGCTTCAGTTTTGTCCCCATTCATTGTCAATGGGGACAAAACGTAACTGAACAGAACGAATGCTCCAAAATGCATTCCGTTCTATTTGGTTGCAGTTTTCTTTTTGTCATGGGATGCGGAGCAAAACGTTTTCTATTGTGTCCGAGACTTTCAATAGTGTTCATGCCGGATCCGTCTTGGCAATGTTAAACATAATACAACAGGATCCGTTCATAACGGATGCAGACGGTTGTATTATCAGAAACGGAAGCGTTATTGCTGATCCCTTCCAAATCAGGCAAAACACAAGAGTGAAAGTAACCTATTCCGAAAACAAAAATAGCAACTAACACATGCGGTTTTCAGTGTAATTTAGGTGCAGAAGCCTACAGAAATGTGCACGGAAATTTGTGTGCAGGTTTAGACTGTTTTACTTGCCTATTAAAGGGGTTATCCGCGCTGTATAATGATGAACTATCTTCACGACACCCGGCACCCCTGCCAATCAGCTGTTTCAGAGGGCTCTGGTGAGTGACGCCGGCTCCCGGCAGCCTTACAAGCACCGCACTGTACATTGTATAGCAGCTTGAAAGAAAGGAGTGGATCCAGCTTCCAATAAAAGCGATGACCTTTATTTCTTCACACAGTAAAATCCAAATGTAACACTGTATACAAACAATGTCTACGCATTTCGGATCATGGATTTAAGACCCTTACTCATGACACAGTTGTTGAATATCACACATAATAAAATACCGCAACTCCACCATCACATAAAACCTGGTGGTAATTCTTCTGGGCAAAGTACAAAACATGGAAAAGAAATCCCTATATAAAATCAATAGGACTGTAGCGTAAGGTCACATTTACTATTCAAACCAATGAAAAAGCAACTACTCAGCTAAAACATCCAAAAAGTTTCTCTCCTCTGATCGGGGCAGTACCCCTTTCTACACTTGCGCTAAAAATCATGTAGTATCTCCCTCGTGAACATGTTCCTTGTTTTAAAATGGGGATCTCAGATAAATGCTTTCTTATTCTTGTTTTAATTTCCTCTGTTTTGCAATGAACAGGCTCTGCAGATATCAAATATACTGCATAGTCTGTATTGCAATTTAAATACTGTTTGATGGTGTACTTTTTTCCATTTCCAGTAGAGGTAATCTCCTGAGTGATACTCATATAATCGCGTGCATCTCCTATGTCCACACTTGTGACTACCTCTGCAGCGTAACCAAACTGGTCAGGAAACTGCCTGATCACTGAACAAACGGGGGATTATTTTTTGCTGTAAGGTAGGAGTTCTCTGTGCTGCACATCTGATGCCTGTCTCTACTGGTAGATGTTTCTTGACTATAATTTGTTGTAAAGGTAACTGGCCTGAAATCAGAAATGCGGAATGGCGAGCTGCACATGACAGGTAACAACTCTGTATAGATAACACAAGATCCACCATTTACAATAGATGATGGTCACAGCTTCTCTCCTCCCTGCACAAAAATCTAGAAAACCCTCCCATAGAAGAACATCTGACTACAGGCTCCTATGGTCTACGTGTTTCCTGTAAAGCAGTGGTCCCCAACCTTTTTTGCACCAAGGACCAGTTTCATGCAAGACTATTTTCCCAGGGACAGGGTGGGGTGGCCACTTACTTTTAATGTGAGGTACATGGGGGTACTAATATAATAGCACCATGTACCTCAGATTAATAATAGGTGACCCCATCTTCTCAAATTATGACTACTGGCAACATTGCGGTTAATGAGTCACATTAACCCAAAATGTTGGATACAGAGCTATCTGGATCCAAAATTGCTGGATGTTACCGGAATGCCAGCTAGCTCCATTGACTAAGCAACGGTATTTCTCCAGCCAAATCCTAGCATACTTGCCGGGTAGCGGCTGGATCTCTGCCAGACTCTATTATAATCCATGGGACCGGAAGACATTCTGGTAACATCTGGCAATGCCGGAACCAAATAGCTCCGGCAGGTTGTTCTCTGTAGAACAACACGCAGGAACTATACCAGCAGTGTGAAATAGGCCTTACTATTACATTGATATCTCCCTGCCTTTTTTCAGGCTGACATGGAAACCAGGGTGGATTTGATTTAAATCAAACTGATTTAAATCACTAGTCAGTAAGGCTTGATTTAAATCACAGTAGATGAAGATTTTTAGAATAACAACTTTTCATATTAGTTTGATTAGGTTGATTCTGCATTCATAGGTTTGTAGAAGTTAGGATTAAAGTCTTTTTCTCAACTCTGTTCATGTTATAACATTTTTGCTGTGAAGAAGAGGCATGTGATCTCTGCTGAGTCAAATTCAGTTTTGAGAACTGCAAAAGTAAACCAAGCATCTGTGATAATATCTTGTAGGCAGAGAAACTGCCCAATAATCTTAGGCTACTTTCACACTTGCGGCAGTGTGAACGACGGAACTGCCCGCCGGATCCGCCGATCTGCATGTGACTGAAAGCATTTGTGATACGGATCCGTCTTACAAATGCATTGCAAGAGCGGATCCATCTCTCCGCTTGTCATGCGGACAGACGGATCCATCTTGTATCTTTTTTCACATTTTTACCAGTCTGCGCATGCGCAGGCCGGAAGGGCGGATACAGCATTCCGGTATTTTGAATGCTGGATCCGGCACTAATACATTCCTATGGGGAAAAATGCCGGATCCGGCATTCAGGCAAGTGTTCAGTTTTTTTCGCCGGAGATAAAACCGTAACATGCTACGGTTTTATCTTTTGCCTGATCAGTCAAAACGACTGAACTGAAGACATCTTGATGCATCCTGAACGGATTACTTTCCATTCAGGATGCATGGGGATATGCCTGATCAGTTATTTTCCGGTATAGAGCCCCTAGGACGGAACTCTATGCTGGAAAACAAAAACGCAAGTGTGAAAGTACCCTTGCAAAAACCTCTGGAAGAGCATGACATTGTGAATGGATTAATGGAATTTATTTACCAAAAAAATTAAACATATACAGCCTTATGATACATAATTAAAAAACTAATCTTTATTTCATGATGGAATAACCTTTGGATGGTAATATATTTTCCTCAAAAAGCATTTTATATAAAAAATCTGATTTAAATAAAAAATATAATTTTTATCCACCCTGATGGAAACTCTATCTGAATTGGCTACACAAAACTGACTAGGGTCTAGTGGTCACTGGTCTCTGCTGCACTGCTGATATTTTCAAGGTGACATGGAAGAGGAACTGCAGATCATTCTCCCGCTCACTCCCTCAGATACTAGCTGAAACGTGTCGGAACTATAAAGCAAATGCAATCAGTAAAACAAGGTACAAGCGTCTATGCAAAAATATTAATGATTTATTATACAGTACAATAACTTAAAATACAAAGCTTAATCAATATAATATGCAATAACACAAAGTGATATGCAGAGCCCTAAATTCGCCACTAGATGGCTCTAAAAATGTCATGGAAAGGGCTAGAGGGCTGCAAAATGTGGTTAAGAGCATGGCAAGTGCTCTGCAAACAAATGTGGATAGGGAAATGAATTAAATTAACATAAAATACATAAAAATTTAAAATAATAATCTTGATCTAGGAGGAAGAGGTCCATAAATAAAACAAACAGAAAAATGTGTGCTGGAGTACAACAATGGCTGGGTGAGGCCGGTATACATGTATATTCTGCACAAGGTACGGACAAGTCCTGTGGGATCCCTGCCTGGTTCATTTTAATGAATGTGAGCTTGTGCACATTGGCTGTGGACAGGCGGCTGCGCTTCTCTTTGATAACCCCCTCCTGCCGGGCTAAACAAGCGTTCAGACAATACACTGGCTGCAGGGCAGGCCAGCACCTCCAAGGCGTAAAGGGCAAGCTCAGGCCATGTGCCCAATTTGGAGACCCAGAAGTTAAAGGGGGCAGACCAATCAGTCAGTACGTGTAGGCGTGTGCACACATACTGCTCAACCATTTCGCACGTCCCCGTGACGGCCTTGATCCAATTGCATATCTTCTCTATCAACTTTCGATGTTCTTTTATGCGCCTAACATTGTGATCACGGGTAACGGGGAATCAGGGTTCCATGCCGGGGAGGGAGCCTGAGAAAGGGATACCACATCCAAGGGAGGTCAATGGCTGAAATGTGATTGAACGGAAATGTGGGACGAGTTGTTAAAGCGGAAGGATCGAATGAAAGGAGGGGGCACGCATCAAATAAAGACGAATTTTAGAGATTTAAGTCCCTGTCACCTATGCAGAGCAGGGGTTTTTCATCTGCAAAAATGGGTTAATGTCACACACCAATGGAACAGAAGATTTTTAAAAATTTCGGTCCCTGTCAACTATGCAGAGCAGGGGTTTATTCACGGCAACACTGGGTTCATGTCATCCACCAATTGAACAGACGATTTTACAAAAATTAGTTCCATGTCACCTATGCACAGCAGGGGTTTGTATACGGCAAAAATGGTAAAATGTCACCTGAGAATGTAACAGACGATTTTTTTAAATTTGGGTCCCTGTCACCTATGCAGAGCAGGGGTTTATTCACAGCAAAAATGGTAAAATGCCACCCAAGAATGTAACAGACGCTTTTGCACTCTGCTCCCTCTTTTGCTGTGCTGGTGCCTCTGTGCGACCACCGCTTCTTCCTCCAAACTGCACACGTCACTCGCATGACCTTGATTCCATGTGGGGTCTAGTATCTCATCATCCTCCACCCACTCTTTACCCCTGCCCTCCTTGTCGGTCTGCAGACTGCAGAAAGCCACAGCAGTTAGCACCTGTGTTTCGTCATAATCAGAGACGTGCTGCGGTGGTCTTCCCATGTCCTCATCCTGAAACATAAGTGGTTGGGTATCAGTGCACTCAATCTCTTCCACTTCTGGGGCAGGGCTATGTGGATGGCCCACGGAAACCCTGCCAGCAGAGTCATCAAAAAGCATAAGAGACTGCTGCATGACCTGGGGCTCAGACTGCTTGGCTGATTTGCAAGGGGGTGAGTTGAAAGACAGATGGCCATGGGCTGTAGGTGCCAACTCTGATCTTTCAGCAGGGGACTATGTGGGAGACAATGAAGGAACTGGAGGCACTGTCAGCCACCCAATCTACTATCGTCTGTACTTTTTCTGGCCTCACGATTCATACCGCCCTAAATGCAGTGTAGGCTGCAAATGTACTTTCTAGCGCAAAAGATGAGAATTTGTCACCCAACAATGTAACAGACGAATTAGTGAAATGTATTTCCTTGTCCATTAGGTAGAGCAGGGGTATATCACAGCCAAAAATTGGTGAATTTCACCACACAATGTAACAGACGAATTACTGAAATGTATTTTCCTGTCTACTAGGTAGAGCTGGGGTATATCACTGCCAAAAATTTGGGATATGTCACACAACAATGTATCAGACAAATTAGTGAAATGACTTAAAATAACATAAAATACTTAAAAATAAAAAATAATAATCTTGATCTAGGAGGTGGAGGTCCATATGGAGTAGGAGGTTGAGGAGGCGGTGGACGTAGCGGTGTATATGGAAGTGGCAGTGGAGGAGGAGGTAGCCAACACTGTTTTTTGGTTTTAATTATTATTTTTTTAGTTCAAATTAGGGTACACTCCAAAACATTGGGAAATATAAAAAATACAACAATAAGAAAGTGCGCTGGAGTATACCAATGGCTGGGTAAAGCTGGTATACATGTCTATTCTGCAGAAGGTACGGACAAGTCCTGTGGGATCCATGCCTGGTTCATTTTAATGAATGTGAGCTTGTCCACATTGGCTGTGGACAGGCGGCTGCACTTGTCTGTGATAACACCCCCTGCCGTGCTAAACAGACGTTCAGACAATACACTGGCTGCAGGGCAGTCCAGCACCTCCAAGGCGTAAAGGGAAAGCTCAGGCCATGTGCCCAATTTGGAGACCCAGAAGTTGATGGGGGCAGACCCATCATTCAGTACGTGTAGGCATGTGCACACATACTGCTCCCCCATGTTGCTGAAATTCCTGCCTCCTGCTAAGACGTTCCATATCAGCTGGTGGTGCTGGTTGTTGTGGCGTGCTGAAAAAGCTTTTCCACATTTCGGCAATGCTAACCCTGCCTTCTGAGGTGCTGGCGGTGCCCCAGCTGCGTTGGAGACCTCTTCCTCCGCCTTGTGCTTCCACTGTGCCCCTGCTGTCAGGTGGGAATGCCATCAGCAGTGCGTCTACCAGCGTGTGCTTGTACTCGCGCATCTTACGATCACACTCCAGTGAGGGAATTAAGGACGGTATGTTGTCCTTGTAACGGGGATCCAGCAGCGTGGAGACCCAGTAATCAGCACAAGTTAGAATGTGGGCAACTCGGCAGTCGTTGCGGAGACACTGCAGCATGTAATCGCTCATGTGTGCCAGGCTGCCCAGAGGCAACGACAAGCTGTCCTCTGTGGGAAGTGTATCGTCAGTGTCCTTTGTATCCCCCCCATCCACGCACCAATGATGGCCATGAGCTGGTTTGGGTGCCACCCTGCTGTGAACACGGTTCCTCCTCCTCCTCTAGAACTGTGCCCTGGCTGGATAATTGTGTACCTGGCGTACGTTGGTGCAGGAACCCACCCTCGGAGCCACTTGTGAATGACTGGCCTGAAACCCTTGTAAATGATACCTCTTCCTCCTCCTCCTGTGCCACATCCTCTTCCATCATCGCCCGAAGCGTTTTTTCAAGGAGGCACCTACAGTATATGTTGTCTGGAAGCTGGATCTCCTTCTTCATTTATACTTTTACCATCGCTTAGTTCCTGGCGAATATCCGTGCTTTCATTGCAACTTGGGACCATGTGAGCCTGGACAACTGCCTTTGCAGGGAACGGATGTCTCGCCTGGAAAAGTAGTGGCGGCTGGGAACGACGTACTGTGGGACAGCCACCACCATAAGGCTTTTAAAACTCTCCGTCTCCACCAGACGGAATGACAGCATTTCAAAGGCCAGGAATTTTGAAATGCTGGCATTCAGGGCCAGGGATCGCAGGTGGGTAGGGGGTACTTCCTCTTTCGCTCCAGTGTTTGGGAGATAGACAGCTGAACGCTTCCATGGGACATTGTGGCACTGTTTGCAGGGTGGCAGGTGCCACTGTCACTCCAGAGGGGGATGAAGAGGCTGAGACTACAGAAGAGGAAGCAGCAGGAGCCAGAGACCTTTCTTGGTTTTTGAGGTGTCTACTCCACTGCAGCTTGTGCTTTGCACTTAGATGCCTAGTCATGCAGGTTGTGCTCAGGTTTAGAACGTTTATGTCTCGCTTCAGGCTCTGATTGCACAGCGTGTAAACCACTCGTGTCTTGTCGTCAGCACATTGGCTGAAGAACTGCCACACCAAGGAACTCCTTGGAGCTGGCTTTGGTGTGCTCGGTCCCTTGGTGCCACTCCGCTTTTGCACTCTGCTCCCTCTTCTGCTGTCCTGGTGGCTCTGTGCGACCACCACCTCTTCCGCCGAACTACACAGGTCACTTGCATGACCTTGATTCCATGTGGGGTCGAGGACCTCATCGTCCTCCACATCATCTTCCACCCAGTCTTCACACCTGCCCTCCTTGTTGGTCTGCACACTGCAGAAAGCACAGCAGTTGGCACCTGTGTTTCGTCATCATCCGAGACGTGCTGCGGTGGTCTTCCCATGTCCTCATCCGGAAACATAAGTGGTTGGGCATCAGTGCACTCAATCTCTTCCACTTCTGGGGCAGAAGTGGAATGGCCCTGGGAAACCCTGCTAGCAGAGTCATAAAAAAGCAGAAGAGACTGCTGCATGACTTGGGGCTCAGACTGCTTGGCTGATTTGCAAGGGGGATGAGGTGAAAGACAGATGGCCATGGGCTGCAGGTGCCAACTCTGATCTTTCAGCAGGAGACTGGGTGGGAGACAATTTGAAGGAACTGGAGGCACTGTCAGCCACCCAATCTACTATCGCCTGTACTTGTTCTGGCCTCACCATTTGCAGAGCCGCAGTCGGCCCTACCAAATAACGCTGAAGTTTCTGTCATCTACTCGAACCTGAGAAAGGTATTTCACGTGTTAGCCAGCACAGATCCACCACGTCCTCTCCCTGCAACAGGAGCGCCACTAACACCGGCAGCACCACGACCGGGGCCACGTCCCTTATTTGACGCTCTCCTTATTCTTTGCGTTCACCAACCAAACTAACAGATGGTTTATGTCAGGCGACAATGTAACCGCCAATCGTCAACAATTAAGTTCACTAACAGTAAGGCAGTGCCTGTGTCATAAAGAGGAAAAATTTCTTGAGGTCACACAACAGCGTGACAGGCAAATTTTGTACAATTATTTCACGGCCACAAAAACTGTTAATTTGTCAACCAACAATGTAACTGCAGTATTGACTGGTTGTATTGGACTGTCAGAAATGCAGCAAAGGCCCCAAATGTAGTATCTAGGTCAAAATGGGTGTTTTTTTTAAAGTCAGAATATAACTGCAGTATTTAAAGCTTGTATTGGACTGTCACAAATGCAGCAAAGGCCCCAAATGTAGTGTTTTGCACAAAATGGGTGGTTTTTTTTTAAAACAGAATATAACAGCAGTATTTAAAGAGGACCTTTCACCAGAATAAAACCTCTAAACTGACTATACAGAAGTGTAGAGCGGCGCCCAGGGATCCCCCTGCACTTACTGTTATCCCCGGGTGCCTCTCCGTTCGCCCGGTATAGCCTCCGGTATCTTCATAGATTGGCCGCTCCACCCAGGGGAACCTGCCGGCGTCTCTTTCTCCTATGCTGTAGCGCTGACCAATCTCAGCGCTCAGCTCATAGCCAGGAGGCTGACTCCAGAAAACACCATGGCTGGAGTACCCCTCAGCTACTGGCATCCAGCAGGAGCTAAATAGCCCCAAGTAGCCACACCCACACACACCCAGTGTTTACACACTAGGAAGGGAATTAACCCTTCCAATACCAGGCAAGGGATGGAAGCTACTTAAAGGGGAAAAGTACAAACAAACACACACTCCACCTGTTACCACCGGCAACGGCATGCGTGGCAACCATCTCCTGGGGATCAGCCAGAAGGCCGAGACACTGCTCCCACCACACGTTGCCACAAGTGGAGGAAAGTGTCACTTAAAGTGGAAGTGTAGACACCACAAACTCCCTAATACCAAACATAGAAAGTGCACACTAAAACCACACGTTGCCAGAGGCAACCGCATGCCGTGACAGAAAGCGCCTAGCAACCGCTCAGGCCGCTCCACTGCCAACAACCTAATGTTGCCAACAGCAACCACATGTGAGGCAAGATACAGAGCCCACACCTGTGGTTGAGAACATAAAAAAAAAACGCTGACAACAGCATGCGAACCAAGGAGTCACGACCACAACCATGGTCGTGACACACATATGCAGTGCAGGTGCACTTAAAAAATGGGTATATGTTGCCCACTGAACTAAAAGAACAGGGTTAAATTATTGTCCCTGGTATATATGCAGTGCTGGTGCACTGAACTTGCACAAAATGGCCGCCGACGCCCACCTAACTAACAGACGGATAAAACGTATTTTTCTGTGTCACTGGGCTCAGGGCAGGGTACAAAAATGTTGCACTGCACCCACAAAATGAAATCGCTGTAGATCGCAGTTAACAAGCACTTCTGATAACAGATAGATTCTTTCCTATTCTCTCTCTCACAGTAGCAGCATCCTGTCCCTACACTAATCAGAGCAGAGTGACGTGCAGCGCTACGTGACTCCAGCTTATATAGAGGCTGGGTCCCATGCTGCACTGGCCAATCACAGCCATGCCGTTAGTACCATAGCTGTGATGGCTTCTAAGGGCACACGAGTTAAACGCTTGTTGATTGGCTGCTCTGCAGCCTTTCAAAAAGCGCCATTAACTCGCCAAACACCGAACTCTTACTGAAAAGTTCGGGTCCGGGGTCCAAAAATCTTAAAGTTCGGGTTCGCTCAACCCTAGTGAATATATCACAACGTGGCCTCTTATACACTCACCTAAAGAATTATTAGGAACACCATACTAATACAGTGTTGGACCCCCTTTTGCCTTCAGAACTGCCTTAATTCTACGTGGCATTGATTCAACAAGGTGCTGATAGCATTCTTTAGAAATGTTGGCCCATATTGATAGGATAGCATCTTGCAGTTGATGGAGATTTGAGGTATGCACATCCAGGGCACGAAGCTCCCGTTCCACCACATCCCAAAGATGCTCTATTGGGTTGAGATCTGGTGACTGTGGGGGCCATTTTAGTACAGTGAACTCATTGTCATGTTCAAGAAACCAATTTGAAATGTTTTGAGCTTTGTGACATGGTGCATTATCCTGCTGGAAGTAGCCATCAGAGGATGGATACATGTTCTCATTCTGTTTACGCCAAATTCGGACTCTACCATTTGAATGTCTCAACAGAAATCGAGACTCATCAGACCAGGCAACATTTTTCCAGTCTTCAACAGTCCAATTTTGGTGAGCTCGTGCAAATTGTAGCCTCTTTTTTCTATTTGTAGTGGAGAGGAGTGGTACCCGTGGGGTCTTCTGCTGTTGTAGCCCATCCGCCTCAAGGTTGTGCGTGTTGTGGCTTCACAAATGCTTTGCTGCATACCTCGGTTGTAACGAGTGGTTATTTCAGTCAACGTTGCTCTTCTATCAACTTGAATCAGTCGGCCCATTCTCCTCTGACCTCTAGCATCCACAAGGCATTTTTGCCCACAGGACTGCCGCATACTGGATGTTTTTCCCTTTTCACACCATTATTTGTAAACCCTAGAAATGGTTGTGCGTGAAAATCCCAGTAACTGAGCAGATTGGGAAATACTCAGACCGGCCCGTCTGGCACCAACAACCATGCCACGCTCAAAATTGCTTAAATCACCTTTCTTTCCCATTCTGACATTCAGTTTGGAGTTCAGGAGATTGTCTTGACCAGGAGTACACCCCTAAATGCATTGAAGCAGGTGAGTGTATATAATCAAATCCACTATAATTATGATATTTAGATATAAATGTTATACAGTATACCTATGAAAAAGCACAAGAAACTGGATGCCAACAACCCCCCTCGGGCCGTCATGTTTATTTCCATTGGTGGGGCAGTGAGACCTAACCAATCCCTCCCTCACAAGCCCTTTTCAGCATTTTCATTGGTGGGGCAGTGGGACCTAACCAATTCCTGCCTCACTAGCCCATTTAAAGCATTTTAATTGGTGGCAGTGGCTGGCCGGCATCACAGTTGGAAGGAAGGAACGCTCTCATTCCTTCCCACTGTACGGCCAAATGCTGTGTGTGATGTGTGCGTCAGGTGCGCATGCACCTGGCGTCTCCGCTCCTCTGTATTGCCGCGGCCCGGCAAACAATCTTCCCGGGTCCGTTCCTGGGCTGCGGCCTGGCGGTTGGGGACCGCTTCTGTAAAGAATATCTCTAAATGCTTGATTAGAACAGAGTAAAACTTTGACAGCCTAACCACATACTGTTATTTTAAAATGAGTCAGTGGCAGATTTGGTATGTGTGGTATAACGTGACGCCCGCTCATTCATTACATGGTCACAATGAGTCCTCCGAGCAGTAGCCCTCTGTGGCGTCACACTGAACGGCTGCACGTGGTCAGGAACATGATTCACATCTACATTATGCTGAATGCAGCGGTATTTTTTCAGAAAGCTGAGGAATCCCTTTACAGTGAATGGGGTGGGCCGCATGGAGTCAAGGTATCTCCAGCAGTCTGTTCCTCTGCTGTAAAACCGTAACGCAGATGTGGATATAGCCTGAATTCTATCTTTCTGTTCTGTGTAATGGGGTCCGACTGACAAGCGGAGAACTCTCCGGATACCAATCGCTGCATGCTGTGGTTTGTGTCCAGACTCCAGATGAACCTCCGCTTGCCTGCCAGAACACTTCTACTGCAGAAGTGACCGTACGCTTACAGGAATAAAAAAAATGCAATCGCATCACTCATCAAGGCCTTCAATAATCCGGATTGGCTCAGGATGTGCTCAGTGAAAATCGCACCATTTCACAAGTTCAGTCAGTTTTATCTACGATTGCATTCAATGTTTCAGTTTTTTCCGCGCGGGTGCAATCAGTTTTGATGCGTTTTTCACACGCGTGAAAAAAAACCCTTAATGTTTGCAAACTACATCTCCTAGCAACCATCAGTGAAAAACGCATTGCATCCGGACACAATGCGTTTTTCACTTAAGCCCCATTCACTTCTATAGGGCCAGGGCTACGTGACAAACGCAGAATATAGAACATGCTGCGATTCTCACGTAATGCAGAACTGATGTGTGAAAAAAACATTCACTTCACCCATCGCACTCCCTCTCGACACTGTGGCGTCGCAGCATGTCGCAGGGCGACACCGTAGACTATAATTATAAAAATTGTCGCGCTACATTGGTGCGAAAAATGTCGCCATGTAGACCTAGCCTTGGTGTCTGCTGTTTCCCGGTGACGGGTCTGTTGAGTCCTGGTCTGGATTCAGCATTCTGACAAACACTATTGTTTGGTTCTTTTCTCTGGAATCGGTGACAGAGGACCCTACCAGAACTTCAGCCGCTTTATGTGACAATATTTTCCCAGAGCACACCTGTAGTCAGCAGCAAGGAGGACCCGGCTGACATAAGCTCCGGTACACGCAGCACTCTCTCTTCCTCACTGCCTGAGGAGGGAAAAAAAATAAATGCCTGCGTGCAGAGCGCCAATAAATCAGCACTTTAGAAGGGTGTGGCCAAGAGGAGGCCACGCCTCTATCTGATGACGTCCCACTATGTGTGGGCGTGTCTTGTACGTCCTGTCTATTGCGGCAAAGAAAGAACTGCACGCGGGTAAAGATGGGGTCGGTGTTCGTGTTACTTGTGGCCGCCATTCTCTACCGGCCGAGCACCGGGAGTGAGGCCGCCGTTACCGTCACTCTCTCCCCGCAGGCGAGCGAGCAGTTCAGCACGAGCGGCGCCGCCTCCAGCCAGGTTCCTCCAGAAGTGGACCCGGTACTGGCGGCCAGGGCTCAGCGCCACAACCTGCTGCTCCTCTTCCAGCGCTACGGGGAAAATAACCAGAGCCTGACCATGGCCGGCTTCCGGCTACTGCTCCGCAGCCTTCGTGAGGAGAGACTGAGGAGCATTGCTGATAGGAGTTCATCATCGGGACACCACAACCACCACCACCACCACCATCATCATGATGGTGGTGATCATTCTCCCCACCACCACCCTCATCAACACCATCCACATAATCATAATCATCATCATCACACGTCTGCAGCCTCCCCTCCGGAGCACGGCCTCACTACTTGTAAAGAGACGCGGAAGAGGCGGCATGTCACCCCTCCAGGGGCATCTGTCACCGGGGCACAAGAGGAGGTAAGTGTATTCATGTCACACGTCACCCATCTACACTGGTCGGACCACTTTAGTGATCCTAGTGGGCAAGTCACAGGAGAGCACATTGCCCAGATACGTGGCACAAGAGATTGCCATGTTGCCCAGATTATCTGCACAGGTACTGACAATGACATTACTGTAGCTGGCTATCTTTGTACCAGTGTACACCTGGATGCCACAACCAGACTGGCGGGGCGCTCCTTAGAGGTGGCTTGTAATAATGGCCAGTCACTCCTGTGGTTCCTGCACATGTTTCCTCACAAGAGGACCTGTTCCCTCTCCTGACATCTCTGTTTTAGCAATTACCTGTGTTCCCCATGTAATAACAATTCTGGAGCATCTATTCGTATGGCTCTATGTTGTATTATTCCTACTAGAAGTCATGAATAAATTGCCGAAAATCCAGATGAAAGTTACCAGTTTGGGGGGGAGGGGTGTCCCTGCACAGTCTGACATTATCTAATCAATGATGTCAGACCCCCCCCCCCCCCCCTAAACTGGTAATACTCATCTAGACCTTCACTGCGCTCTGCCAGCAATTAGTGTTGAGCGAACTTGTGTTTCAAGTTCGGCGTCTAAAGTTCGGGTTTGGGTTATCAAAGAATCGTGTTATGGATTCTAAATTCCGTTATGGTCTGTGGTAGCGGAATCCATAACGGGATTCTTCGATAACCCGAACTTAAAACACAAGTTCGCTCAACGCTACCAGCAACTCATAACTTCTAGCAGGAATAACAAGGAATGGCACATCATAGTCATAGGAATAGATGTTCCAGAATTATTATATTGGGAATACAAGTAGTTGCTAAAACAGAAATGTCAAGAGAAGGTGACTTGTCCTCTTTACAGGGGTTGTGTCGTCTGAATCACTGGTGGCATGTCACCAGGTTATGGCACCAGTGTGAGTTGTGGGTCCCATCTCTGGGACCTGCGCCTAGCTCTAAACAATATGCCACCAATGTCTGAGATGAAAACCACCCTCTAAGGGGTTCTCCTATAGGAGCATCCTGTAGCCGTATAGAAGAGTATACTCTGGACTTCACACGACTGTATCCGTTTTGTGATCCGCAAACTGTGGATCTATAAAACACGGATACCGGTCATGTGGATCTGGCATTTTCCCCTTCTGCAGGTCCTGCACTATGTAACAAACGTCTGTTCTTTTTTCTGCGGGGCAGTGTAACGGACATAGGGATGTGGACTGCACACAGTCTGTTGTCTGCATCTTCTGTGTCCCCAATGAAATGAATGGGTCCGCATCTGATCCGCATGGAAAATACAGTCGTGTAAACGCACCCTTAACCAGAGGGGAGCACCACCGTAATGAGCTGCACACGTTCTGGGGAACTAGTCATGTATTATAGTCACCCATTTATTTCAGTGAGCGGCATGTAATATAGATATGTACAAATCTGTCTGTTGCCCATAGCAACCAGTCACGGTGCAGCTTTCATTTCATAATCTGCCCTTGAAAAAATGAGCCGTGCTGTGATTGGTTGCTATGGGCACTCTTCCCCTTTGGCAACCTGTGGCACTCCAGCTGTTGTGAAACTACAATTCCCAGAATGCTCTATTTATTTCTATGCGAGTTCTGAGAAGAGCAGAGCAAGTATGCATGCTGGGAGTTGTAGTTTCACAACAGCTGGAGTGCCGGAGGTTGCCTACCCCTGAGTACTGACTGCTGCCAGAGGAATGTGTGGCAGTCTGCAGCTTGCGCTGGTGAATAAACCCACATTGTGAGACGAAATGCCATCGGTGAAGGTACCCATACACATTAGGCCTCATGAACGTACGGACACCGGCCTTGCACATGTGACATTTACCTAACAGAACTGCCTGTTGTCTGCAAAACGGACAAAGGGACATGTTGTATAATCTGCAGAGCGGCCGCAGGGATGCTGACCGCACACGGACATCTGTGTGCTGCCTGCAAATGGATGTGCGCGATCCGCAAAAGATGTGGACCAATGTGCATGAGCCCTTAGTCTAAAATTGATCAAAACAGATTATTTCAACCAAAATGGTTCTGTCACTTGAAATTTCTCAGACAATCATTTAGCCAACTGAAAAGAAGTCGACCATGTTTGAAACCTTCATCTTGATTGTTGGGCGAAAGTTATATCTTTATTCCCAAGTTTCTATGTGGGCATCACTGGCAACCATATTGGTTTTAGCTTGCTCAGAAAGGACTAAAGGTCAACATAGCCATATGGCGGCTGTTGGCAGGTCCTGGTGTCTGGCAGTCCCTCCCTCCGTAGATACGACATAGTTAGGGCTGATTGTGATCATGGGGGGGGATTTATCAAACTGGTGTAAAGTAGAACTGGTTGTCCATAGCAACCAATCAGATTCCACCTTTCATTTTTCACAGCTGCTTTGCAGAATGAAAGGCGGAATCTGGTTGGTTGCTATGAGCAACTAAGCCAGTTCTACTTTACACCAGTTTGATAAATCTCCCCCCATATTTGTAAGACCAAGGTAAATGATAAACCACCCGATGAAGGACCGTGACGCCATTCTTTCTGCCTAACCTGTCTCTTGGTTCCAGTGTTTGAACGCCTCCAGACTGCTGACATCACATGGGATGGACATGCACATGCTGCTTGGGGTCAATGAGTTTGGCTACATATGTCCAGCAATTATCAATCAGATTGACAGGAAGTCCTGTCTGATTAATGCTGAAGAAAAGGCGGCGGCGGCAGAAATTAGCCAAGGAGCATACTCCAAGAAAGTAGGTAAGACTCTACACTCTACACTCCAAGGATGGCTGGAGTACAATGTCTGACCTACAACAGAGAGCTGCATAATCCAAAATGTCCAAATATAAATTAAGGCATTTCTCCCATTACAAGCAGGAAGAAAGCAGAGTATTCCTTAGGTTTAGACTACATGCACATGACCATATGTGTTTTGCGGTCTGCATTCGTTTTTTTTTTGCGTATCCATTGTAACAATACCTAAAACGGACAAGAATAGGACATGTTCTATTTTTTTTTTTTGCGGGGCTATGGAACGGACTTACTGATGCAGACAGTACACTGTGTGCTGTCCGCATTTTTTGCGGACCCATTGAAATGAATGGGTCCGCATCCTATCCGCAAAAAAAACGGAACTGAAACGACGTTAGTGTGCATGTAGCCTTACTGTGAGGTTCTTTTGTCACACGTCACTGTTACTCTAGCCTGTTGTACCTGTCACCATCTGTGTATTCCCTGAATGTCTCTACAAATACTACAGAATATTTGTCATGAATGTGCACTATGGGGCACACTTATTAACACTGGCGTTTTAGACCCCTATACCTAGCATCGGATCCGCTGGAGTTATGAAGAGGCGCCGGGCTGTACATAACTTCAGCGGATCCTCCTCCACTTCTAAATGTAAGACGGCTTCCTTGCTGGCGTACATTTAGACCATTTTCTACTAGGGATCGACCGATTATCGGTTTGGCCGATATTATCGGCCGATATTGAGGATTTTGAACGTTATCGGTATCGGCATCTATTTTGCCGATATTCCGATAACATATTGAGAACACAGAACGCGCTGCTCTCAGCGCTCTCCGTGTTCCCTCCGCAGCACAGGGGAGAAGGAAGCAGTGTCTCCTCCCCCTGTGATGCCGCTGCCGCCAATGGCAGGAGAGGAGACAAGAGGAGGGGAGGGGCTGTGGCCGCAGCGCCACCAATGAAGATGAGTCTTTAATTAATTCATATACAGGAGGCGGGAGCTGGCTGCAGAATCACATAGCCGGCTCCCGACCTCCATGAACGGCAGCTGCGGTCCGCGGTAGTTAACCCCTTAGGTGCCGCGGGTCGCAGCTACCGCTCATAGAGGTCGGGAGCCGGCTATGTGATTCTGCAGCCAGCTCCCGCCTCCTGTATGTGAAAGAGAGGTATCTTCATTGGTGGCGCAGTGCGCCCCCTCAAGCCCCCTAGTATTAATCATTGGTGGCGCAGTGCGCCCCCCACCCCCATCCCAATAGTAAAAACATTGGTGGCGCAGTGCGCCTAAGCCCCCCCCCAGTTTTAATCATTGGTGGCAGTGGCCACAGGATCCCCTCTCCCCTCCTGTGTAATCCTGGGGCTCTGACCGGTTACCATGGCAGCCAGGACGCTACTGAAGCCCTGGCTGCCATAGTCAGCTCCATGCTGCTGTGTGCACAAAGCACAGAGCAGCAGGGACAGTGTGAGCTCCTATTCACCCTGATAGAGATCTATCAGGGTGAAAAGGACAAGGGTTCTAGTCCCTAAGGGGGCTAAAAGTTAGTAAAAAAAAAACAACACAAAAATATTAAGTATAAATGAAAAAGATTTACAAAAAAAATAAAATAATACACGTTAACAATAAACATTCATTTTCAGCAGATTTGTGTAGGAAAATTTTTTTTTCCTCAAAAATAAAAATACCCGGAATATCGGTATAAATTATCGGCTATCGGCCTGAAAGTTGACAAATTATCGGTATCTGTATCGGCCCTAAAAAATCTATATTGGTCGATCCCTATCTTCTACACCCACGCCACGTCCCCTTTTTTAGACCTGGTGTGAGCAGGGAAAAGATGCAGATTGCACTGCAATCAATACGCCTAATTTAGGTGTATTTCTGTTTGATAAATGACACCCCCCCCCCCTTCCCCCCAGTATAGCTAAAAATATGTGGACACCTGACCATCATACCTCGATGAGCTTTATGGACATCCTATTTCTGAAATATTGAGGTTAATATGGAGTTAGCTGCTCTTCTGGGAGGGTTTTCTACAAGATTTTGGAGTATGTACACAAATTCAGGTCAGATGCTGATGTTGGGCGAGAAGGTCTAGCTCACAATTGGAGTAAAGCCTTATTCACACATCAGTGTTTTGGTCAACGATTGTAAGCCAAAACCAGGACTGGAGCCTCCACAGACATAAGGTATAAAGGAAAGATCTGCACCTGTTCTGTGTTTAGAGCCGCACCTCAAAATCACTGACCAAACACTGACGTGTGAATGAGACCTAACGTTTCATCCCAGATGTTTGATGGAGGCCAAGGCTTAGCATCGGCCACTGAATTTGCTCCACACCAAACTAGTCATACCATGTCTTTATGGCTGTTTCCATAAAGTTGGAAGCATACAGCTGTCTATACTGTCTACTATGCTATAGTAGTAACATTGCACTTCATGGAACATCATGGGCCTTGCTGAAACCGTGACTTAAAGTCCCTTTCCCACCAACTTTTACAGTAGCCACAATGTATTCCATGGGGTAGAGTTCCTAATCTAGTTTTGTCCATCAGACTGCAGATAGTGATGCATCACTCCAGAAAACAGTTCAATGACTGCTTTTCACCATTCCAGCTGGCACTTGGCCCATGGTGCATGTTGATCTTTGGCTTGTATGCAGCTGCTCGACCATGGAGAACATTTAATAAAGCTCAATGCACAGTAAGGCCTCTTCCACATGTCAGTGGTTTCCATCAATGATTAGAAGCCAAAACCAGGAGTAAAGTCTCCAAAGAGATCAGGTATAATGGAAAGATCTGCACCTGTTCTGTGTTTTTGACCTGCACCTTTTTGGCTCTCAATCACTGTTGGAAATCACTGACCAAACACTGATGCCTTAGGATACAACCACATGGCGTGGTAGTGATCCATTTGGGTCGCGGCCAATTAGGTCGCAGCTGCCCGATATTTAAAGGGGTTGCCTGATCCCAGACATTGGGGGCATATTGCTAGGATATGTCCTCAGCTGTCTGATAATTGATGGTCCCTACTCTATACCCGCACCTATACTTAGAATGGAGCTGTCAAATTCTTGAAGGGCGCACCATGCATGTGCGGCTGCCCTCCATTCATTCCTTGCGATATGCCCCCAATGTCTGGGATGGTACAACCCTTTGAACTAATGAAGACAAAAAGATAAGGTGTAATGGAAAGATCTGCACCTGTTCTGTGTCTTTGACCTGCGCCTGGTTTTGGCTCCTGATCACTGATGAAAATCACTGACTGTGAACCAGGCCTTATTGTGCTGAAGTCGCTTCCAGCGACGGTTTGGAAACTTGTGATGTAACAGGATATGAGATTTGTTCACTATGCACTCGGCAACCCTACTCCTGTGAGTTTGCATGATCTACTCTAGAAGCTTTCACTTCACGTTGATGGCACAGTTGGCCAGGGGAAATTCTAGCAAACCAGAACTTGTGGAAAAGTGGCATCTACCCAGGTTTGCCTATGGAGATTGTATGGCTGTATATAGTTGTGTGCGTTGTCTGTGGCTGAAACAACCTGATCTCAGTAATTAGTGTCCGTGTCTACGTAATGTTTTCACTTTGCAGGTTCTGTAGAGTGCCACAAACCCACATCCATTGTGGTTTGCAGCGTGGTAATTGCTCGCACAGTTTAGGGTCCGGCGACAAGAGGTTAAATACGTGTGCATCGCAGCACAGTTGCTGTAAAATACACACGCATTGCATATTGTGTGGCTTTTGGTTTGGGTGTTTTTTTGTTTGTTTTTTTTACCACCACAACGGAAACTGACTTCTATGACCGTAGTTTATGTTGTTGGCACTGAGGGTCCTGGCCTCACTGCCTCTGCTCTCTTGTGGACCTGCAGCCATTCACTGGCCTTAGTGGTGACTTGTCCCTCTGGGGAACGTGACCACTGAGCAGTCAAGTGCCACTCAGACACGTCACTACGGCCAATGAATGGCTGCAGCAGTGTTGGTGACCAGATTGGGATGTCACACTTGTGGTCCACAGGAGACCAGAAGCAGTGGAGATAGGACGATCAGCTCTGGAACAGAGGGACAGTGACAGAGGCTTTCAGTTTTTTAATAAGTAGAAGACCTGATTCTTTAGAGCAAATGATACCTCAGCATCGTCACATGAATGTCACCTCTCCCGAAATGTTATATTTATTTGGATTATATACTTGTATCTTGATGTATGGGCGTGTACATCAGCCTGACAGGTCTGCTGTAAAGTAAAGTTTCTATAAGGATAAAATAACATGTTTTTTTATTTTTTTTACAGCTTGGATTGGCGGCTTTATCGCAATCACTATCATTAGTGTATTGTCTTTACTGGGGATCATCTTGGTTCCTCTGATGAACAAAGTTTTCTTCAAGTTCCTTTTAAGTTTCCTAGTGGCACTGGCCGTTGGCACTTTAAGCGGAGATGCATTTTTGCACCTTCTTCCACATGTAAGTGTTTCATGAGTCTAGTGTCTGAAGGATCATGTATTTACTGCAAGCAGCATGTATTGTCTTTACAGTGACAGACTACGCAAGCGCTCTCTTTTGGGCCCATATTGTACCTACATTGTGGCATTGTGTACCATATGACAGCGATACTGTTTCCATGGAATGATTCTGTAGCACAATACAGTGCCTTTAGGAGGCAGCTATATGGCGCTAATGATGTCTGTCACCATGCAGGGTTGATTAACGAACCTAAAGATGAAAGTAAATTAGTGTTTTCTACAGAAGGGAATTTATCAAGTGTTGTGCACCAGAAACATTCGGTCAAACTCACTCAGGAACTGGTGAAAATCAATGCCCTAGACTTGCATTGAATGGACTGCCAGAAAGATGTGCCAGATCCATTAAAGGAGTTGTCTCACTTCAGCAAGTGGCATTTATCATGTAGAGAAAGTTAAAGGGGTTGTCCGGGATTGGGGACATTGTTGTATTAGTACCAGAGTGACATACATATGTCACACATGCACCACATATTTCTGAAGCCCCATTTTAATTCTGCAAATTATTGGCTGGAAGTGACTATTTTTGTAAAATGAGTGACATACCGGGTCCCTTGCAGGCGAGCGAAGCCTCTTCTTCCGGCTTCGCAGGGAGCCCGGTGACGTCACCGTCAGCCTAACTCATTATGCAGAGGGGCGGTAACTAGGTTTGCAGACATCGCGTTAAGCCACGTCCCTCCGGTCCGGGGACGTCACCGGGCATGGATCTTTCTACTGAATGGAGGCAGAAAGAAGACAGAGCTAGGAGGAGTTTATGGGTGTAAATATGGGGGAGGAATATGTGCTGCTGGAGGCGGGATATGTATGAGGGGGGCGAGGATCGATGGGGGAGTGGACGATGTGCGGCAGGAGAATGTGTATGAGGGGGGCGGGTGCAGGGACGAGTTGAAAGACCGTAGAAACCAGGAGATGCCGCGATGCGCTGGGACCCACAGTGCAGTGCGGCAGGAAGTCATCACAGAAATAAACATCCTTGTCAACAATCTGTGGGGGACCATAGGAGCCATGCAGCAGGTTAAAAAATACCTAAAAACATCAGGGGAACCTTGACTCGCCTAGTAATAGTGAGTAAACTATATTTGAAAAAATAATTTTGATCCCGGACAACCCCTTTAATAGAAGCCACTTACTAATGTATTGTTATTATCCATATTGTCTCCTTTGCTGGCTGGATTAATTTTTCCATCACATTATACACTGCTCGTTTCCATGGTTAAGACCACCCTGCAATCCATCAGTGGTGGCCATGCTTTAACTCTATAGGAAAAAGTGCTGGCCTCTCTCGTGGCCGGGACCGTAGGAGCTCGCATACATAGGCTAGTGCTTTTTGCTATAGTGTGCAAGCATGGCCACCACTGATGGATTGCAGAGTAACCATGGAAACGAGCAGTGTATAAAGTGATGGAAAAATGAATCCATCCAGCAAAGGAAGCAATATGGATAATAACAATACATTAGTAAGTGCCGTGTATTAAAGGGTTTCTATCACTTCATATCACATATTTAGGTGTCAGACACTAGCGATCCGCTAGTGTCTGCTCTACCGAACCATCCTAATATAATAGGTTTTGGGGCAGCCGTTTTGCTAAAATAACAACTTATATCTATATGCTAATGAGCCTCTAGGTGCTATGGGGGCGTCATTAGCACCTAGAGGCTCCGTCTACCTTCCTAAACTGCCGCCGCCCAGCGCGTCTCTCCAGCCCGCCCATCTGCTGCTGAATGCGATCCTCCCCGTGCGCGTCTCTGTTCTGCGCAGTGAATGTCTGACCGCTTCCCTGCTCAGACATCTCCACTGCGCCTGCGCCGATGACATCATAGTGCTCCGAGGAACAGGCGCAGTGGAGATGTCTGAGCAGGGAAGTGGTCAGGCATTCACTGCGCATGCGCAGAACAGAGACGCGCACGGGGAGGATCGCATTCAGCAGGAGATGGGCGGGCTGGAGGGACGCGCTGGGCGGCGGCAGTTTAGGAAGGTAGACGGAGCCTCTAGGTGCTAATGACGCCCCCCATAGCACCTAGAGGCTCATTAGCATATAGATATAAGTTGTTATTTTAGCAAAACGGCTGCCCCAAAACCTATCATATTAGGATGGTTTGTTAGAGCAGACACTAGCGGATCGCTAGTGTCTGACACCTAAATATGTGATACCAAGTGATAGAAACCCTTTAACTTTCTCTATATGATAAATGTTAGGGTGGGTTCAGACTAGCGTTAGGGATTCCGTTATGGCTTTCTGTTATAACATGGTTATAATGGAAAATAACGGAATGCCCAGACAGAATGCAAAACTGAAGCCTTTAAAAGGCATTCCGTTTGCTTTCCGTTCTAATAGAAGTCTATGGAAAAAATTAACGGATTCGTCTGGGTCCCATTATGCAATGTGTTTTCCGTCTTGCATAACGGGACCAAGACAGATCCGTTTTGATTCCCATAGACTTCTATTAGGACGGAAAGCAAACGGAATGCCTTTTTAAAGGCTTCAGTTTTGCATTCCGTCATAATACAAGTCTATGGGCAGAAGAACGGATCTGTCCTTCCGTCTTATGGATTCCACCCTAATTTGCTGAAGTGACACAACCCCTTTAAAGGGCTTCTGCATGTTAATTAACTCACTAACACATTTTATTTTTATTGAGGCTGACCTATTGAAAGTGTGTGGCACCACAAAGTAAAACTGCTCAGTCTATAGTAATTAAAGGAAATCTGTCACCAGCACCCTCGCTATCACTGCTTGCGTAGACACATAGCTCTGATTCACCTGATCAGAACGCTGTTTTTCTTTTGTTGATCTGAGGTTCAGTTTTCGAGTTATGATACTTTTTCTTAATATGCAGATTAGGCTGTTGGTGCAATGAGGGCATCACCATTGCTCTTGTTGCAACTTCCTAATTAGCATATAAACTCGTTCAGCACCACTACCATACATGTACGGCAGAAGTGCAGGGTTTGAAAATAGTGCTGACTCTAGAGCGCAGGGGGCACCATGGCTAACAGGGCTATTGTCTGCGATGCTCGGGAGCCAGCGCTCTTTTCGAAATTCCATAGCCAGAGGGTGCCATGACGTCTGTACAAGCGTCAGACACCTGTTCAGGTAAAAAGAGGACAACCCCTAAAGGGCCTCTGTCATCAGGAACATTGTTATTGAACTGGCTGATGTTAGACGTGCACTAATGTCAGCTGAAGAGAAGTCTTTGTCCCTTCTTTGTATTTGCCTCTGTTTTTGTGAAAAAGGAACTTTCATTTTATGCAAAGGAGCCTGTAGGAGCAATGGGGGTGTTGCCCCTACTCCTAGAGGCTCCATTCTCCCTCCACTGACCGTGCCCTCATCATTTTGATTGACCGGGCCAGGCAGGATAATGTGAACACTGCCTGGCCTCATGTCAGAAGCCATTAACCAGCGCACTGCACACTGTGAATCTCATGGGCAGCACAGCAATCCTGCTGGTGTTAGAAACACTCCTAAGGGTCCATTCACATGTCCGTAAGTGTTTTGCGGATTCGCAAAACACGGACACCGGCAATGTGCATTCCGCAATTTGCGGACCTATAATAGAAAATGCCTACTCTTGTCCGCAATTGCAGACAAAAATAGGACATGTTCTATTTTTTTTCGGAAACGGAAGCACGGATCTGCAAATACAAATGCGGATACGGACAGCACAGTCCGGCCCCATTGAAAATGAATGGGTCCACACCCGTTCCGCAAAATTGCGGAACGGATGCGGACCCATTTTGCGGACGTGTGAATGGACCCTTACTCACAATTCTAGGTTAGGCGGCGGGTAAGGAGCTTTATTAGGGAGGGAGGCTGCTTATTGGCCAGTTTTGGTACGCTGCTGCTCCATGCCGCACAGTCCCTAACTGCTTGAGCTAAGAAGTGGCTGTCCAAGGAAAGATCCATGGAGATGGGGGGGGCTGTCCATGAGGAGGCCAGCTGACTTCTGGAGAAAAACGTGGACTGACAGCAGAGCACTGATCTTTGCTTCTGCCCCGGGCTAGTGGGGTCACTTAACGCTGCTGCATAGCCAGATGCTGACATCAGAGATGAGGCGGTGACTGCCAGACAGGAGGTCGGATTCTGGTGTCCCGACTCTGAGAGGAATGATCCCAGGCCCTTGGCTCCCACTGTCCACCAATTGCTCTGACTCTCTGTCCTCTAACTGAGCCTGGCTTTTGTTACAATTCCATTACACGCTGCTGCCCTGGCTCCCTGCATTCTCTGACTGAGCAGCCACTCATTCCAAGGGTCAGAGGAAGGTTCAGAGGCATAGGTGCTCAGGCAGAGCCTGCTGGTGCACTGATCAGTGAGTCTGCAGGCCGAGCATCTGAGCCAGAGACTGGCATTAACAGATCACTGCACTAGCAGACCCTGGCTGAGTGCAGACTCGGGCTCAGTTGCTCAGCCAGTGCCTCCTGGTGCAGAGATCAGGGGGTCAGGGTGTTTGCCTCATCGGTCTGTCATATTTAGGCAGTCAGTTATCAGTGCTCTTTGTCTCCTGTATTACTTTGCTACATCAGCACCATCGCCGCAAAGAGCAGAAGATATTTCTGCGCTGCTCTGTCATCTCATATGTGGGCAGTGGATCTACATAGAAGAACACTGTGGGGTTAACTGATGGTGCTGATGGGCCAATGTAATACTGGAAATGTCGAGCACTGATACCATGGCATTTTTGGTTGCGTAATATTTTAAAAATCCTGGGAAAACATAAGTTTTTAAATTGCTTAATAGATAAAATTGTCTAAATTTGCTATTTATGCATGGAAGACCATTCTGGCGTAGACTGTTAATGGTTTCCCTGCATAAATAGCAACTTCTTAACGTTATTTAGGCCTACGTATTATATATATTAATTGCTTCAACTTTCATTATTACTCTTCAGCTAAAAACACTCCTCAAAAAATGGTAAGAGATGTATTTTTACTCTTTCAAACAATATGTAGTGCGACCTCTACCCAAAGTGGTGTCTGTAGAGTGCACTGCGCGTGCACAACCACCCCCTGTTCACCTCTATGGGACTGAACAGAAGGGTGGCCACCCTTGTCTGGTGCACCCTTGTCTGGGCCCATTCTGGAGACCTGCACTTATCTGACATTGATGGTATATCCTAGCAGCATGTCCTCAATGGGTGACATGGAAATACCCCTTTAAACGGAATGTGCCATCGAAAGTACGATTAACATGTCAATTTCTAAAATTATTTGGGGATTTTATTTTCTATATTACTTTTAGTGGTAAAAATAAACTCCTGAAATCTTTGTTTTCACACTGGCCACATAAATGTTCTTTCTAATCGACATCATTTATTTTTTATTTTTTTCGTTCTCCAGTCCCATTCAAAACATTACCACAGCCATGGGGGGTTTGTGAATAAAACCCATGAAGATGAAGCTCATGAACAAGATGCCCACTTGGATGCAACATTAAAGGGTCTGACCACCCTGGGAGGTCTCTACTTTATGTTCCTTGTGGAGCATTTGATCACATTGATCAAGCAATATAAAGACAAAAAACAGAAGGTACGTATGTCTGACTAATACATCGTTGCTGTACTGTGTATACAGAATCCTCAGATTTACTGTAGAAATGACTGTGACCGTCCTGGTCAAACAATCTTACACTCGTGTACGGAACAGATTTTTATTTTTTTTAAGTGGTATCCTTACTACACTGCTACAATAGATGGTAATGATGTGATGCTGTCTATGATGTACTGTCTTGGCTGAGCAACCTATGCAAAATCTGCCAAAAAAACGAAGCATTTTCAATAGTAAATCTTCCTCAATTACTCAGTTTTCATTTTGATCCACCATGAAGTAGGCTGATTTTCGTCTTGTTTTTTTTGACTGAGCCCTAGGCCTCATGCCCTCGACCATATCCATTTTCCCTTCTGCAGGTCCCTCAATATGGTACAAATGTTCATTGTCTGCAAAATGGGCATGAATGGATGGGGACTGCACACAGTGTCCGCATCTAATCCACAAAAAATGTGCATCGGAGCGGACCAAAACTATGGTCGTATGCATGGAGCCTTACAATACAGAGATGCCCTAAGACAGGGCTTGACAAATCCCAGGTCGCCATGGCGACCAGGAATTTGGTCCTGGCGCTTGGGTATTTGTCAGCCGTTTTCAAAGGTGCCCAGGCGACCAGTGCGGAGCTCCGGAGGGAGGCTGTTCTGTCCAGAGGCAGCACAGGAGTGGAGATGAGCGGAGAGCTGTGTGACGGTGCCTTAGGTTCCATATACGCGGCTGCTCTTCGGACACGCTCTCCGCACATGGCTGAGCGTACGCCGCGGAAGTACACTGTGACAGATGTGGTGTAATGAGGAGAAGCTCCGTCCTGCCCCCAGTGAGCTCGGACCGCCCATCTGCTCTATAAGCGGAATGCAGAGTCCGGCCTGGCAGCACGTTAAGCGGCTGCTGTGTCTGATGGGCTGGAGGCCTGACCTGCTGTGCGGGGCCATAGTGCTGACCTGCGCCCTCCTCATGGCTCTCAGGTTCACCTGCAGGTAACTACCCGCCCCCAGTGCAAATTACTACTACTCTCATCCAAGTGAGGAAGGAGCCTGAGGTGTCAGCACATGTACACTGTATGTCATAGTCCTATATACTGTACATATATCATGGTCCTGTATACTGCATATGTAACATAGTATACGGCACATGTACACTGTGTATGTAACATAGTATACGGCACATGTACACTGTGTATGTAACATAGTATACGGCACATGTACACTGTGTATGTAACATAGTATACGGCACATGTACACTGTGTATGTAACATAGTATACGGCACATGTACACTGTGTATGTAACATAGTAAACGGCACATGTACACTGTGTATGTAACATAGTAAACGGCACATGTACGCTGTATACAGATCATAGTATACAGCACGTACACTGAATGTCATAGTCCTATATACTGTATATATATCATGGTCCTGTATACTGCATATACCATACAGCACATGTACACTGCATATGTAACATGGTATACAGCACATGTACACTGCATATGTAACATGGTATACAGCACATGTACACTGCATATGTAACATGGTATACAGCTCATGTACACTGCATATGTAACATGGTATACAGCACATGTACACTGCATATGTAACATGGTATACAGCACATGTACACTGCATATGTAACATGGTATACAGCACATGTACACTGCATATGTAACATGGTATACAGCACATGTACACTGCATATGTAACATGGTATACAGCACATGTACACTGCATATGTAACATGGTATACAGCACATGTACACTGCATATGTAACATGGTATACAGCTCATGTACACTGCATATGTAACATGGTATACAGCTCATGTACACTGCATATGTAACATGGTATACAGCACATGTACACTGCATATGTAACATGGTATACAGCTCATGTACACTGCATATGTAACATGGTATACAGCATTATTGGGGGGGGGGGGGAGCACTATGGGGGCATCTACTGGGGACTTTGACGCGGCTCCGCCTGGCTCATAACTTTTTTAGCTGGCTCCTAGATTCCAAGGAAATTTGTCAAGCCCTGCTCTAAGAAATCGGGGAAGCCAGGGAACGGGGTGAACACGGTAGCCAGCTAGTCTGTTTGATTTACCATGGTAATTTGCCTTTAATTCCATCAATTTGTTTATCTTAAAGAATCAGAAAAAAATTGATACTGAAGAGGAAGTAGAAATTAAGAAGCAGCTGTCAAACCATTCACATTTCGAGGAAAAAGAGGCATCTGAATCTGGTTCCCGTAAGTGTCAAGAGCGTTAATTTACATACTTACCACAAATTAAAGAAATACAGATTAAAGCGTTTTTGAAGGTATTACCTCCTCTCAGGTTAGGGGATATCTCACTAAATGGTGTTGATCCAACCGCTGGGACCTCCACCGGTCCAGAGAGCGGGGTCCTATTCCTGAATCTGATAGAGTGGCAGTTCGGGCATGAGTCCTGCTGTCCCATTCATTCTGTAGGGGACTTCTGGAGATACAGGTGTACAGGACAGTCCCATGGAGAATGAGTGGAGCAGCAGGGTGCATGCTTGATCAGTTAGGATAGGGGATAACGTCAAATCTTTTCCCAACGCCTTTAATACAATGATGATGAGCTGCCTAGTTAGAACTCTCCTCTTACAGTAGTGTTCAAAAAATAGCAGTCCAACATCATTAACCTGATAAATCACTGTTTTTGGTAGAAGTGATATTTCTACATAGCAAATTTACTTGTAAGTGTAGTGCGGTCATAGAAAAAAACAGACCCAACAATTAGAACATGCATGCCACTAATTCTGAGTCGGACATTTATGATGCCGCACAATTAATTTCTATGGGAGTTCCGTAGAAAGCAGAGTACATCGTTGGCACCGATCTAATAGTTATCACCTATCCTGTGGATAGCAGATAATTTAACTGGAATACCCTCTTAAGGTAGGAGGGTGGCAAATGTTGCACTATATCCAACATGTGCATTTTCTTCTACAACACTGGGGAAAATGGGTCGTTCTAGGCATTGTTCTGATGAAGAACATACTTTGGTTAACCCCTTAAAAAGGGGTTGTCCGGGTTCAGAGCTGAACCCAGACATATCCCCGTTTTCACCCAAGCAGCCCCCCTGACTTGAGCATCGGAGCAGTTCATTCTCCGATGCTCTCCTTTGCCCTGTGCTAAATCGCGCAGGGCAAAGGCATTTTTAGGAGTTCCGGTGACGAACCAGTCCCTCCATGGGGCTGCCAGGAAGCCCGGTGACGTCACCGGCACTGATAGGCGGGCTTTAGCGCTGCCCAAGCCAGTAAAACTGCTAGGGCAGCGCTAAAGCCCTCCCATCAGAGCCGGGGACGTCACTGAACTCACGGCAGGGTGGAAACTTCCGCCCGGCAGTATGTTATGATAAAAAAAAAAGAGCCCGTGCCCTGCGCGATCTAGCGCAGGGCAAGGGAGCGCATCGGAGCATGAGATGCTCCGATGCTAGCCTCAGGGGTGCTGCCTGGGTGAAAATAAGGGTATGTCTGGGTTCAGCTCTGAACCCGGACAACCCCTTTAAGGACCCTGGGATTTTCCATTTTTGCGTTTGTTTTTCACTCCCCGCCTTCCCATAGTCCTAACTTTTTTTTATTTTTCTATTCACATAGCCTTAGGGTACTTTCACACTTGCGGCAGGACGGATCCGACAGGCTGTTCACCCTGTCGGATCCGTCCTTACGCTATTTCGCCGGACAGCCCTCCGTCCCCATTGACTATAATGGGGACGGGGTGGAGCTCCGGCGCAGTACGACAGTTCGCGGTTAAAGGCCGCCGGACTAAAATGTCGGACATGCAGGACTTTTAGTCCGGCAGCCTTTCGCCGTGCTGCGCTGGAGCTCCGCCAACGTCCCCATTATAGTCAATGGGGACGGAGGGGTGGCACGGTGAAATAGAGGAAGGACGGATCCGACAGGGTGAACAACCTGTCGGATCCGTCCTGCCGCAAGTGTGAAAGTAGCCTTATGAGGGCTTATTTTTTGCGGACAAGTTGTACTTTCTAATGGCAACATTTCCGGTTGCATACCATGTAGTAGGGAGCAGGAAAAAAAATTTTGATAACTTTTTATAAAAAAATTATTGGGTAGTTAAAGTGACCAAAAATGGCAAATTGGCTGTTTTTTATTTTCTTCCCCGCTACGCAATTTACCGAATGCCATTAATATTGTTATATTTTAATAGTATGGGCATTTTCGCGTGCAGCGATGCCAATGATGTTTATTAATTTTATTGGTTAAGTATTTTTTATTTTAAGGAAAGGGGGGTAATTTGAACTTTTTTTTTTTTATTTATTTTTAATATTTGTATATTTTTTACATTTTTTTTTTTTATTTTTTTTAATTTTTTTTTTTACTTTAAGTCACCTTGGGTGACAATAACTGCCAATCATTCGATTGCCCATAATATTCAGGGATGGCTTCATTTGCACTATATCAATACAAGGCTGCCACCTAGTGGCCTGTATTGATATATAAATCTAATTGATTCTGAAGCCTGCTTGAGGCTTCAGTCAGTTAGCTCAAGGTAACAGGTCCCCCGATCTCAGCCGGGGAACGCTGTTACCGGAGCGGAAGTGCCTGACTTCCGATTCTGGTCTGCGCAGATGCCGTGGTCACATTTGACCACGGCATCTGAAGGGTAAGATGTATGCGATCAGCTTTATGACTGATTGCATACATGTGCCACAGGTCTCTGCTATTTAAAATAGCAGAAACCCCGTGGCTAAGGCTCCCGCTGCACGCTCGAGCGGGGCGCAATGTTTAGGGATCGAACCCATGACGTACAGCTACATCATGGGTCCTTAAAGGGTTAAACAGTTGATTGGAGAGGGATAAAACATATAGTGAGTGCAGCAATTTATATGATCTCAAATGCCTTAAAGGGGTTGTCTCATCTCGCCATTACTAAGGCGAGATGAGACACAGTCCCGACCACCACTCTGGCACTCACAGTATCGGTAGCTCTCATTACCATGCATGAGAGCTACAGAAACAGCGAAGCACAGCAAGCTATGCTGTTTGAGTCAGAGACTGCATAGCTTGCTGTGCTACGCTATTTCTGTAGCTCTCATGCACAGCAGTGGAAGCTGCTGAAACGGCGAGCACCCTGCTGTTTCCCGGCCGGGACTGGCTCTCCTCTCACCTTTTAGTAAACTCAAGATGAGACAAACCCTTTAAAGGGTAAACTAAAACCTGAAAGACGCAGAAGGAAGCGAGGTACTACTGTTTGAATGGATTAAAGAATAAACAAAATGGCAGAGCCAGTGATCACCTCCAGAAAGGTCAAAGATCTGAGTTACTAGTGAGTACCGCTACAATGAGAAGATGCTTAAGTGAAGACAAGTTAGCAGCAAGAAGCAAAGTCCCATTGTTCAAAAAAAGACTTGTCCTGAATAGGTAAAAATTTGCCAAGGAGCAGATAGACTGGCCCAAAGAGAAATGTTGCAACATTTTGTGTACCGATGAAAGCAAAATTGTTCTTTTCATGTCTAGTGGTCGCAGACGGTATGGTAGACTACCCCCAAGTACTGAAATCACGCCACAGTACACTGCGAAGACAATAAAGCATGGTGGCAAAAAAAAAAAATCATGATATGGGGACGTTTCTCATATCAGGGTGTTGGGCCTATTTATCGCATACGAGGGATTAAGAATCAGTTTGAGCATATCAAAATACTTAAAGGGATCATGTTGCCCTATGCTGAAGAAGAAACTCCCTTGAAATGGGTGCTTCAACACGACATTGACCCAGAACACACTAGTGAGCGAACATCTTGGTTACAGACAAGCAGGATTGATGTAATGGAGTGGCCAGCCAAGTCCCCTGACCTCAACCACATACAGAACTTGTGGGGTGACATAAAAAATGCTTAAAAAGTATGGAATGTAGTCCAATCGTCCTAGACTGGAATATCTGTTCAGAGGTGCCAGAAGTTGGTCTTCTCCGTGCGACACCGATGTCAAGCAGTTCTCAGAAACAGTGGTTATGCCACTAAATAGTAGCTCAGCAATTCAAAGTAAAGTGAAATCTCAAACATATTGTTCAGTTCATACCCTACATTTTTAAGTTTCTAAAGAAAAATGCTGTTGCTGGTATTTTTTTTTCCAACAGCCTAATATTCCTTTTTCTTTACTTTCTGTAAATGATTAACACAGACTGGATACATTTTGTTAGTTTTTTAATTTGGAATTTAATGTTTAGTATATCCAGTGCATTTTATTTTATGAAAATAAATTATTACAATTATTCGCTTTTTTTTTTTTTTTACAGTGCTGGATTTTATATAATATATCTCTATCTCTATATCTATCATTTTCGGTTTTGCTCCCATTTTGCATGAGCTGAACTCGAAGATCTGAAACATTTTCTACATACACAAAAGACCCATTACTCTCAAATATTGTTCACAAATCTGTCTATTCTGTGTTAGTGAGCACTTCTCCTTTGCTGAGATAATCCATCCCACCTCACAGGTGTGGCATATCAAGGTGCTGATTAAACAGCATGAATATTGCACAGGTGTGTGTGCCTTAGGGCTCTTTCACACCTGCGTTCTTGTCTTCCGGCATAGAGTTCCGTCGTCGGGGCTCTATGCCGGAAGAATCCTGATCAGGATTATCCTAATGCATTCTGAATGGAGAGAAATCCGTTCAGGATGCATCAGGATGTCTTCAGTTCCGGAACGGAACGTTTTTTGGCCGGAGAAAATACCGCAGCATGCTGCGCTTTTTGCTCCGGCCAAAAATCCGGAACACTTGCCGCAAGGCCGGATCCGGAATTAATGCCCATTGAAAGGCATTGATCCGGATCCGGCCTTAAGCTAAACGTCGTTTCGGCGCATTGCCGGAGCCGACATTTACCTTTTTCAGAGTGGTTACCATGGCTGCCGGGACGCTAAAGTCCTGGCAGCCATGGTAAAGTGTAGTGGGGAGCGGTATACTTACAGTCCGTGCGGCTCCCGGGGCGCTCCAGAGTGACGTCAGGGCGCCCCAAGCGCATGGATCATGTGATCGCATTGGACACGTCATCCATGCGCATGGGGCGCTCTGACGTCATTCTGGAGCGCCCGGGGAGCCGCACGGACTGTAAGTATACCGCTCCCCCGCTCCCCGCTCCTACTATGGCAACCAGGACTTTAATAGCGTCCTGGGTGCCATAGTAACACTGAACGCATTTGGAAGACGGTTCCGTCTTCAAATGCTTTCAGTACACTTGCGTTTTTCCGGATCCGGCGTGTAATTCCGGCAAGTGGAGTACACGCCGGATCCGGACAACGCAAGTGTGAAAGAGGCCTTAGACTGCCCACAATAAAAGGCCACTGAAATGTGCACAGTTTTGCCTTACTGGGCGGGGGGGGGGGAATAGTCAGAAAACCGGTCAGTATCTGGTGTGGCCACCATTTGCCTCACGCAGTGCAACACATCTCCGTCTCAGAGTTGATCAGATTGTTGATTGTGGCCTGTGGAATGTTGGTCCACTGCTTTTCAATACCTGTGCGAAGTTGCTGAATATTGACAGGAACTGGAACACGCTGTCGTATACGAGCCGATCCAGAGCATCCCAAACATGCTCAATGGGTGACATGTCCGGTGAGTATGCTGGCCATGCAAGAACTGGGATGTTTTCAGCTTCCAGGAATTTTGTACAGATCCTTGCAATATGGGGCCGTGCATTATCATGCTGCGACATGAGGTGATGGTCATGGATGAATGGTACAACAATGGGCCTCAGGATCTCGTCACAGTATCTCTGTGCATTCAAAATGCCATCAATAAAATGCACCTGTGTTCGTTGTCCATAACATACGCCTGCCCATACCATAACCTCACCTCCACCATGGGCCACTCGATCCACAACGTTGACGTCAACAAACCGCTCAACCACACGACGCCACACACGCTGTCTGCCATCTGCCCTGAACAGTGAAAACCGTGACTCATCCGTGAACAGAACGCCTCTCCAACGTGCCAGACGCCATCGAATGTGAGCATTTGCCCACTCAAGTCGGTTGCAACGACAAACTGCAGATGAGCTTATCTGAGACGGTTTCTAACAGTTTGTGCAGAAATTCTTTGGTTATCCAAACCGACTGTTGCTGCAGCTGTCCGGGTGGCTGGTCTCAGACGATCATGGAGGTGAACATGCTGGATGTGGAGGTCCTGGGCTGGTGTGGTTACACGTGGTCTGCGTTTGTGAGGCTGGTTGGATGTACTGCCAAATTCTCTGAAAGGCCTTTGGAGACGGCTTATGGTAGAGAAATGAACATTCATTGCACAGGCAGCTTTGGTAGACATTCCTGCAGTCAGCATGCCAATTACACACTCCCTCAAACGTTGCGACATCTGTGGCATTGTGCTGTGTGATCAAACTGCACATTTCAGAGTGTCCTTTTATTGTGGGCAGTCTAAGGCAAACCTGTGCAATATTAATTCTGTCTAATCAGCACCTTGATATGCCACACCTGTGAGGTGGGATGGATTATCTCGGTAAAGGAGAAGTGCTCACTAATTTTGACAGAGTTGTGAACAATATTTGAGAGTAATGGGTCTTTTGTGTATGTAGAAAATGTTTCAGATCTTCAGCTGTTTGTGTGTATATATGTGTGTGTGTGTGTGTATATATGTGTATATACAGTGGCGGAAATAATTATTTGACCCCTCACTGATTTTGTAAGTTTGTCCAATGACAAAGAAATGAAAAGTCTCAGAACAGTATCATTTCAATGGTAGGTTTATTGTAACAGTGGCAGATAGCACATCAAAAGGAAAATCGAAAAAATAACTTTAAATAAAAGATAGCAACTGATTTGCATTTCATTGAGTGAAATAAGTATTTGAACCCCTACCAACCATTAAGAGTTCTGGCTCCCACAGAGTGGTTAGACACTTCTACTCAATTAGTCACCCTCATTAAGGACACCTGTCTTAACTAGTCACCTGTATAAAAGACACCTGTCCACAGAATCAATCAATCAAGCAGACTCCAAACTCTCCAACATGGGAAAGACCAAAGAGCTGTCCAAGGATGTCAGAGACAAAATTGTAGACCTGCACAAGGCTGGAATGGGCTACAAAACCATTAGCAAGAAGCTGGGAGAGAAGGTGACAACTGTTGGTGCGATTGTTTGAAAATGGAAGGAGCACAAACTGACCATCAATCGACCTCGCTCTGGGGCTCCACGCAAGATCTCACCTCGTGGGGTGTCAATGGTTCTGAGAGAGGTGAAAAAGCATCCTAGAACTACACGGGAGGAGTTAGTTAATGACCTCAAATTAGCAGGGACCACAGTCACCAAGAAAACCATTGGAAACACATTACACCGCAATGGATTAAAATCCTGCAGGGCTCGCAAGGTCCCCCTGCTCAGGAAGGCACATGTGCAGGCCTGTCTGAAGTTTGCCAATGAACACCTGAATGATTCAGAGAGTGACTGGGAGAAGGTGCTGTGTTCTGATGAGACCAAAATAGAGCTCTTTGGCATTAACTCAACTCGCTGTGTTTGGAGGAAGAAAAATGCTGCCTATAACCCCCAAAACACCGTCCCCACCGTCAAGCATGGGGGTGGAAACATTTTGCTTTGGGGGTGTTTTTCTGCTAAGGGCACAGGACAACTTATTCGCATAAACGGGAAAATGGACGGAGCCATGTATCGTGAAATCCTGAGCGACAACCTCCTTCCCTCTGCCAGGAAACTGAAAATGGGTCGTGGATGGGTGTTCCAGCACGACAATGACCCAAAACATACAGCAAAGGCAACAAAGGAGTGGCTCAAGAAGAAGCACATTAAGGTCATGGAGTGGCCTAGTCAGTCTCCGGACCTTAATCCAATCGAAAACCTATGGAGGGAGCTCAAGCTCAGAGTTGCACAGAGACAGCCTCGAAACCTTAGGGATTTAGAGATGATCTGCAAAGAGGAGTGGACCAACATTCCTCCTAAAATGTGCGCAAACTTGGTCATCAATTACAAGAAACGTTTGACCTCTGTGCTTGCAAACAAGGGTTTTTCCACCAAGTATTAAGTCTTTTTTTGTTAGAGGGTTCAAATACTTATTTCACTCAATGAAATGCAAATCAGTGGCTATCTTTTATTTAAAGTTATTTTTTCGATTTTCCTTTTGATGTGCTATCTGCCACTGTTACAATAAACCTACCATTGAAATGATACTGTTCTGAGACTTTTCATTTCTTTGTCATTGGACAAACTTACAAAATCAGTGAGGGGTCAAATAATTATTTCCGCCACTGTGTGTATGTATATGTATATATATATATATATAATATTATGTGTGTGTGTGTGTAAAATTTGGCACACAGGTACATCAGGTGTCTGGGAAGGTTTTAGACCGGATCTCAGCTCTTTAACCCCTTCACGCAACATCACGTACATGTACGTGGGGGAATGTGGTGCCTCACCGCATCCCCACGTGCATGTACGTGATCGGCTTTCACTGTCAGCGCAGGGAGCGAAGCGCTGAAGCTTCAGTGAAGCCGGCGTGCTGGGGTTGCTAGGCAACCAGAGAAGCCGGCAGGAGCTGTATTGTAGCTCTGACCCGCCCACGATCGCTGTGATTGGTCCATTACTGCAGAGGGACCAATCACAGCGCATCGGGGCAGGTAAGGGGGGGTTAGGGAGGGACTATGTGCTTCTCCTTCTCTGATCGCCCCAATTCCTGTCAGGGAAGCGATCAGAGAAGGAGAAAGTGTGAAAATATTCCCCACCTATGACGAGTATACTCGTCATGGCGCACTGCTACTTAGCGCGCCATGATGAGTATACACGTCATGGCATAAACTGTCACCATGTCTGCAGACATGGTGACAGCGCTGAGATCCCGGCTGTCACACACAGCCGGGCACCTTAGGTCAATGCCGAGGGGGGTCCTGTGACCCCCCCATGTCGGCGATCGCTGCAAACCGCAGGTCAATTCAGACCTGCGGTTTGTAGCGCTTTCTGCGGTTTCTGATCCCCGCGGTCCCTGACCGCGGGGATCAGAAACTTTAGTATGCCCAAAATAAAGATGTTTCACCCCCCCTGCACCCCTGAATGATGTTATGTGGGCGGGTGGTGCAGGGGGGGTGTCGCAGGCGGTGCGGAGGTGCGGGAGGCGGGCGGTGCGGCAGGCGGGATCGCGATCCCCCGCCCGCCTCCCCTTCAATGATCGTTGGTGTCTAGTGGGGATACCAGGGTGCCAGCACATTGCTGGCACCCTGGTATAAACGGCTGACATCTGCGATGCGATGTCAGCCGTTTAACCCTTTCCATACAGCGGTCCGTACGGACCGCTGTATGGAAAAGGTTTACAGCGCAGGGAGCTCCCTCCCTCTCCCATCGGGGGGCTGCTGTTCCTTTGCAGCCCCCCGATGGGAGAGGGAGAGAGCCCCCAGAGAGCCCCCCTCAGCCCTGTACTTACCCTTCCCCGTCTGCACAGTTCTGACCAGTACTGAGCAGACGGGGAAGGTTCCCATGGCAACAGGACGCCTCTCAGGCGTCCTGCTGTCCATGGTGCTGAACAGATCTATGCTAAAAGGCATAGATCTGTTCAGACAAGTGTAAAATACAGTACAGAACAATATATATTGTTCTGTACTGTATTATACAGACATCAGACCCACTGGATCTTCAAGAACCAAGTGGGTCTCGGTCAAAAAAAAAGTAAAAAAAAGTGAAAAAAGTAAAGTTTCAAAAAACACATTTATCACTGAATAAAAAAAAATAAAAAAAATTCCCTATACATATTAGGTATCGCCGCGTCCGTAACGACCTGATCTATAAAACGGTCATGTTACTTTCCCCGCACGGTGAATGCCATAAAAATAAAAAAATAAAAACTATGAGGAAATTGAAATTTTGCCCACCTTACTTCCCAAAAAAGGTAATAAAAGTGATCAAAAAAGTCGCATGTACGCCAAAAAAGTACCAATCAAACCGTCACCTCATCCCGCAAAAAATGAGCCCTAACATGAGACAATGGCCCAAAAAATAAAAAAACTATGGGTCTCAGACTATGGAGATACTAAAACATGATTTTTTTTTTGTTTCAAAAATATTATTGTGTAAAACCCTGATAAATTATAAAAAGGTAGACATATTGGGTATTGCCATGTCCGTAAGAACCTGATCTATAAAAATACCACATGACCTAACCCCTCAGGTGAACACTGTAAAAAAAATTAAATAAAAACGGTGTCAAAAAAGCTATTTTTTTGTTACCTTACATCACAAAAAGTGTAATAGCAAGCGTTAAAAAAGTCATGTGCACCCCAAAATAGTACCAATCTAACCGTCATCTCATCCCGCAAAAATGATACCCAACCTGAGACAATCGCCAAAAAACTGAAAAAACTATGGCTCTCAGACTATGGAGACACTAAAACATGTTTTTTTTTTGGGTCAAAAATGATATTATTGTGTAAAACCTAAATAAATAAAAAAGTATACATATTAGGTATCGTCACGTCCCTAAGAACCTGCTCTATAAAAATAGCACATTATCTAACCTGTCAGATGAACGTTGTAAATAATAAAAATAAAAAAAACAGTGCCAAAACAGCTATTTTTTGGCAAATTTTCCATTTTAATTCATTTTTTCCCATAACAAAGCAAGGGTTAACAGCCAAACAAAACTCAATATTTATTGCCCTGATTCTTTAGTTTATAGAAATGCCCCATATGTGGTCGTAAACTGCTGTATGGCCACACGGCAGGGCGCAGAAGGAAAGGAGCACCATATGGTTTTTGGAAGGCAGTTTTTGCTGGACTGGTTGTTTGACACCATGTCCCATTTGAAGCCCCCCCGATGCACCCCTAGAGTATAAACTCCAAAAAATGACCCCATTTTGGAAACTACACCTCTCAAGGTATTCAAAACTGATTTTACAAACTTTGTTAACCCTTTAAGTGTTCCACAAGAGTTAATGGCAAATGGAGATGAAATTTCTGAATTTCTATTTTTTGTTACTTTGCCTCACAAAAAAGTGTAATATAGAGCAACCAAAAATCATATGTACCCTAAAATAGTACCAACAAAACTGACACCTTATCCCGTAGTTTCCAAAATGGGGCCACTTTTTTGGAGTTTCTAACCTAGGGGTGCATCAGGGGGCTTTAAATGGGACATGGTGTCTAAAAACAATCCAGCAAAATCTGCCTTCCAGAAACCATATGGTGTTCCTTTCCTTCTGCGCCCTGCCGTGTGGCCATACAGCAGTTTACGACCACATATGGGGTGTTTCTGTAAACTACAGAATCAGGGCCATAAATAGAGTTTTGTTTGGCTGTTAACCCTTGCTTTGTTACTGGAAAAAAAATATTAAAATGGAAAATCTGCCGAAAAAGTGAAATTTTGAAATTTTATCTCTATTTTCCATTTATTCTTGTGGAACACCTAAAGGGTTAACAACGTTTGTAAAATCAGTTTTAAATACCTTGAGGGGTGTAGTTTCTTAGATGGCGTCACTTTTATGGAGTTTCTACTCTAGGGGTGCATCAGGGGGGCTTCAAATGGGACATGGTGTCAAAAAAAACAGTCCAGCAAAACCTGCCTTCCAAAAACCGTATGGCATTCCTTTCCTTCTGCGCCCTGCCGTGTGGCCATACAGCAGTTTACGACCACATATGGGGTGTTTCTGTAAACTACAGAATCAGGGCCATAAATAAAGAGTTTTGTTTGGCTGTTAACCCTTGCTTTGTTACTGGAAAAAAAATATTAAAATGGAAAATCTGCCCAAAATGTGAAATTTTGAAATTGTGTCTCTATTTTCCATTAAATCTTGTGCAACACCTAAAGGGTTAACAAAGTTTGTAAAATCAGTTTTGAATACCTTGAGGGGTGTAGTTTCTTAGATGGGGTCACTTTTATGGAGTTTCTACTTTAGGGGTGCATCAGGGGGGCTTCAAATGGGACATGGTGTAAAAAAAACAGTCCAGCAAAATTAGCCCTCTAGAAACCAAACGGCGCACCTTTCACTCTACGCCCCGCTGTGTGGCCATACAGTAGTTTACGGCCACATATGGGGTGTTTCTGTGAACAGCAGAGTCAGGGCAATAAAGATACAGTCTTGTTTGGCTGTTAACCCTTGCTTTGTTAGTGGAAAAAATGGGTTAAAATTGAAAATTAGGCAAAAAAATGAAATTCTCAAATTTCATCTCCATTTGCCAATAACTCTTGTGCAACACCTAAAGGGTTAATGACGTATGTAAAATCAGTTTTAAATACCTTGAGGGGTGTAGTTTCTTAGATGGGGTCACTTTTAGGGAGTTTCTACTCTAGGGGTGCATCAGGGGGCTTCAAATGGGACATGGTGTAAATAAACCAGTCCATAAAAATCAGCCCTCCAAAAACCAAACGGCACACCTTTCACTCTACGCCCCGCTGTGTGGCCGTACAGTAGTTTACGGCCACATATTGGGTGTTTCTGTAAACGGCAGAGTCAGGGCAATAAAGATACAGTCTTGTTTGGCTGTTAACCCTTGCTTTGTTAGTGGAAAAAATGGGTTAAAATGAAAAATTAGACAAAAAAAATGAAATTCTCAAATTTCCTCCCCATTTGCCAATAACTCTTGTGCAACACCTAAAGGGTTAACAATGTATGCAAAATCAGTTTTGAATACCTTGAGGGGTGTAGTTTCTTAGATGGGGTCATTTTTGGGTGTTTTCTATTATGTAAGCCTCGCAAAGTGACTTCAGACCTGAACTGGTCCCTAAAAATTGAGTTTTTGTAAATTTCGGAAAAATTTCAAGATTTGATTCTAAACTTCTAAGCCTTATAACATCCCCAAAAAATAAAATATCATTCCCAAAACAATTCAAGCATGAAGTAGACATATGGGGAATGTAAAGTCATCACAATTTTTTGGGGTATTACTACTATGTATTACAGAAGTAGAGAAACTGAAACTTTGAAATTTTTCAAAATTTTTGGTAAATTAGGTATTTTTTTGTGCAAAAATAAAAAATTTTTGGACTTCATTTTACCAGTGTCATGAAGTACAATATGTGACGAAAAAACAATCTCAGAATGGCCTGGATAAGTCGAAGCGTTTTAAAGTTATTAGCACTTAAAGTGACACTGGTCAGATTTCCAAAAAATGGCCTGGTCCTTAAGGTGAAAATGAGCCCGGTCCTGAAGGGGTTAAAGTACCTTTCGTGAGATATTCCTAAAATATGACCTGCATTAGCCAATACAAGCCTGCAAGTCTTTATCTTCATATCCCAACTGCCATACACATGGTCACATGTCCCTTATCAGCCAATAGAAGCTCGCAAGCCCTTAGTCTCCACATACACACCGTTTTACTCCAGGTTTCCATAACAACTGATCGCAGGTTTTTCACGGATATCCAAAAACTGGGCAATTCTTATGGGGCCACTACACAAACAAAAAATTAAGTAGTTTATTTTTAAAGTGGAGAACCACTTGAAAACTAACTCTGCTTCGGTTCCGACTAGTTACTCTGAACCAAAGCTAAGTTTGTTTTCAAGTAATTGATTAACTTTACTTTAACTTAAAAATTTTGAAAAGTTTTATAAATATTATTCATAAATATATTTTATATTCTATCAATCATCCAAGACCCTTATTATCAAAAACAGTGATAAGCAGGGTGTTCTAGTGGTGACCAAGTCTGACCTCTAATATGCTAATACTAGTATGATACCCCCTGGCGCAGCGCTTCAGATGGCGACCATAGCGGTCGCCAATGCCCCTTAAAATTTGCAGATGGCGACAAGACTTTTTAATCTTGTCGCCATTTGCAAGTGGACCGCAGTGCTGCAGCTGAAGAGATACTTTTAGACCCGGATCGATACAATACCAGGTCTTACTGCGCCACCAATGAATGTAATTAACACATTCCTTTTAAGTGTAGGCAGCGGTATCACATACCTGGCACCCGCCTTCTGACATGGCGCTGCGATCCCTGGCAATTAACCCTTTAATTGCTGGGGATCGCAGCGCCATGTCATAGAGGGTGGGTGCCGGGTATGTCATCCCGCTGCCTACACTTAAAATTAATGTGATAATTATATTCATTGGTGGCGTAGTGCACTCCTCCAACCCCACAGTATTATAACTATTACAATCATTGGCGGCACAGTGGCCACATCCTGGCAGCACCTTTGTTGCTGATCATACTTGCCTGATCCCCAGTGCTGGGTCCCGGCTTGTTTGCTCCCCAGCTTCCGTTGCTTGTCTTGAGTCCCTTCATGAAAACTTCCTGGTTGACGCCGTTACAGCCAATAACTGATCACTGCTTCCCTGCATTAAATGGTCATGTGATGCGAGGGGAGCAGATCTCTACTGTGGCAAGTGATTGGCTGCAGGAAGATAAGTTTTCATGGAGAAACCAAAGACAAGCAGCGAAAGCCTGGAAGCGAATGAGCCAAGGCCCAGCACCTAGGGATCAAGGAAGCATGATCAGCAACACGAATCTGGCTAGTCTGAGAGTTCATAGAAATGAGTGCTCAAGAGCCTCAAGATTGATGGGTTAGAAGAACAGATCAAAAGGAGAGACAAATGGGCAACTACACAAGGTAAAACGTCTTTTTTAAAATTTATTTTTATTATACCATAATTTATATACATTTTAAATTTGTCGACTAAAAATTTCATTTGGCTCCTAAATTTTTAAGGTTAGGAGCCAATGGTTCCTTGATATTTTTTTTTAGTCTGGAGCACTGCCCTGGAGAAAGCTATAGGTAATACACATGTTGGGCTTGGAGTCGCCTGTGGTCTGTATTGATATATCTACATTTGTAGCACTGCTTTTTATGCTTATGCATTTGATGCAGTTTATTCATTTGTACTGTTTGAATAAGTTCTCACTGCATATGTAGTATGACCATGTAATTAGTGTACTACGTTAGTCCATTCTTATAACTACCGCTATTTATGATGTATTTATTATTTTCATTGACTAATAAAATATATATATATATATTTTTTTTATTCTTGTCATGGTGTGTATTTTTTGATAGGTGGTTAGGTTACGTTGTAAATAAAGATCAGTGTAAAAAAAACATAAAGCGCAATCCCTAAACAATCTTCTTCTACTCGGATATTGCCAGACCAGCAGGCAGGTAGTAATACTGTATGCACTGTATATGTTCTCCTCAGTACACCACTATGCATCCCATGCATGCATTTTACAGGACTAAAATGGTCCATACATGGCCATATTAAAGGTCTAAGAGCAACATTAAAGTAGATATATATTAGAAAATTTTTAACATCATAGTTACATAGTTAATACGGTTGAAAAAAGACAAACGCCCATCAAGTTCAACCAAGGAATAGGTGGGGACGTGAATCCCGAAGGAAGTGAGACTCAGATTTCTACATGTTTTCATAAGCATTTGCTTTTTACTTTTAAGAATGTCTAAACTCTTTTTGAAACTGTCCACTATTCCTGTCGTGCCCACGTCCTGAGGAAGTCTATTCCACAGATTCACAGTTCTTACAGTAAAGAAGCTTTGACGCTTCTGGAGACTGAACTTTTTCTTCAGTCTGGGGCAGTGCCCCCTTGTCTTTTGAGCAAATTTTACATGGGACAGCTTTTTGCCGTATTTTTTGTATTTGCCCATTTATATATTTGTATAGGTTAATCATGTCGGGGGGACGTCTCTTCTCAAGACTAAGTAAATTCAATTCTTTTAATCTTTCCTCATAACGAAGACTTTCCATGCCCCTTATCAGTTAAGTCGCTCTCCTCTGTACTTTTTCCAGCTGTAGTGCATCCTTTCTATGGACTGGTGCCCAGAACTGATCCGCATATTCCAGATGAGGCCACACCAACGCTTTGTAAAGTGGTAATATCACATCCCTGTTCCACGAGTCCATGCCTCATTTAATGCATGACAATATCCTGGTGGCCTTAGAAGCAGCTGATTGACATTGTATGCTGTTATTTAATCTGCCATCCACAAGGAAACCCAAATCCTTATCTATAAGTGACTCTCCCAGTGTTACATCACCTAAGACATATGAAGCACAGAGATTATTACTACCAAGATGCATAACCTTACTTTTGTCCCAATCTCTTAGTGTTCAAGTCAGCTTGTAGCTTATGTACATCTTCCATAGACTGTACAGTTCTACATAGCTTAGTATCATCTGCAAAAATAGATATGGTGCTATTAATCCCATCCTCAATATCATTAATAAATAACGGTCCTTCAGCCAGTTTTCAATCCAATTACAAACTATACTTTCCAAGCCAATAGACCTTACTTTACTTATTAAGTGTCTATGAGGGACAGTATCAAAAGCCTTTGCAAAATCCAGAAACTCTACATCCACAGCCGCCCCCTCTGTCGAGGCTACTACTCGCCTCCTCATAAAAACAAATCGGGTTAGTCTGACAACTTCTGTCCTTGGTAATCATATTCTCTAAAGAAATATAAATGTAATCATAACACTGGAATACCTCTTTAAAAGGGTTTTCCGAAATCTATTTTACTGATCGGTGGGGGTTTGACACCTGGGATCCCAGCCAATCAGTTGCTTGAGAAGGCAGCAGCACTCGCAGTTTACCAAACACAGCGCCGTATATTGTATAGTGGCTATAGGAGCTAATATATGCCTCTGTCACCCTTTTTAATCAGTGGAGTGCTGAAGTGCTCATTGTATAAGCTGCTCAACACCCCGTCCACCTTATTGTAAGTGATGGCTGTAGCATTCCACCAGGAGAGCGCTACAGCCATCACTCACAGCAAGGGGCTGTAGAGTTGTTTACACACTGGGCCTAAAGCGCTGCAGTCTGTGGACTTTCCTCCACTGAACTTGTGGGATCGGTGCTCTCGACATTCAAAGTTTATACTTGTAGCTCGTCACTATTTAACCCCTTCAGGACCGGGCTCATTTTCACCTTAAGGACCAGGCCATTTTTTGGAAATCTGACCAGTGTCACTTTAAGTGCTAATAACTTTAAAACGCTTTGACTTATCCAGGCCATTCTGAGATTGTTTTTTCGTCACATATTGTACTTCATGACACTGGTAAAATGAAGTCAAAAAATATATTTTTTTTTTTGCACAAAAAAATACCTAATTTACCAAAAAATTGGAAAAATTTGCAAATTTCAAATTTTCAGTTTCTCTACTTCTGTAATACATAGTAATACCCCAAAAAATTGTGATGACTTTACATTCCCCATATGTCTACTTCATGCCTGAATTGTTTTGGGAATGATATTTTATTTTTTGGGGATGTTATAAAGCTTAGAAGTTTAGAAGCAAATCTTGAAATTTTTCCGAAATTTACAAAAACTCAATTTTTAGGGACCAGTTCAGGTCTGAAGTCACTTTGCGAGGCTTACATAATAGAAACCACCCAAAAATGACCCCATCTAAGAAACTACACCCCTCAAGGTATTCAAAACTGATTTTGCATACATTGTTAACCCTTTAGGTGTTGCACAAGAGTTATTGGCAAATGGGGAGGAAATTTGAGAATTTCATTTTTTTGTCTAATTTTTCATTTTAACCCATTTTTTCCACTAACAAAGCAAGGGTTAACAGCCAAACAAGACTGTATCTTTATTGCCCTGACTCTGCCGTTTACAGAAACACCCAATATGTGGCCGTAAACTACTGTACGGCCACACAGCGGGGCGTAGAGTGAAAGGTGCGCCGTTTGGTTTTTGGAAGGCTGATTTTTATGGACTGGTTTATTTACACCATGTCCCATTTGAAGCACCCTGATGCACCCCTAGAGTAGAAACTCCCTAAAAGTGACCCCATCTAAGAAACTACACCCCTCAAGGTATTCAAAACTGATTTTACATACGTCATTAACCCTTTAGGTGTTGCACAAGAGTTATTGGCAAATGGAGATGAAATTTGAGAATTTCATTTTTTTGCCTAATTTTCAATTTTAACCCATTTTTTCCACTAACAAAGCAAGGGTTAACAGCCAAACAAGACTATCTTTATTGCCCTGACACTGATGTTCACAGAAACACCCCATATGTGGCCGTAAACTACTGTATGGCCACACAGCGGGGCGTAGAGTGAAAGGTGCGCCGTTTGGTTTCTGGAGGGCTAATTTTGCTGGACTGTTTTTTTTACACCATGTCCCATTTGAAGCCCCCCTGATGCACCCCTAGAGTAGAAACTCCATAAAAGTGACCCCATCTAAGAAACTACACCCCTCAAGGTATTCAAAACTGATTTTACAAACTTTGTTAACCCTTTAGGTGTTGCACAAGATTTAATGGAAAATAGAGACACAATTTAAAATTTTCACATTTTTGGCAGATTTTCCATTTTAATATTTTTTTTCCAGTTACAATGCAAGGGTTAACAGCCAAACAAAACTCTTTATTTATGGCCCTGATTCTGTAGTTTACAGAAACACCCCATATGTGGTCGTAAACTGCTGTATGGCCACACGGCAGGGCGCAGAAGGAAAGGAACACCATATGGTTTCTGGAAGGCAGATTTTGCTGGATTGTTTTTAGACACCATGTCCCATTTAAAGCCCCCTGATGCACCCCTAGGTTAGAAACTCCAAAAAAGTGGCCCTATTTTGGAAACTACGGGATAAGGTGGCAGTTTTGTTGGTACTATTTTAGGGTACATATGATTTTTGGTTGCTCTATATTACACTTTTTTGTGAGGCAAAGTAACAAAAAATAGAAATTCAGAAATTTCATCTCCATTTGCCATTAACTCTTGTGGAACACTTAAAGGGTTAACAAAGTTTGTAAAATCAGTTTTGAATACCTTGAGGGGTGTAGTTTCCAAAATGGGGTCATTTTTTGGAGTTTATACTCTAGGGGTGCATCGGGGGGGCTTCAAATGGGACATGGTATCAAAAAACCAGTCCAGCAAAAACTGCCTTCCAAAAACCATATGGCGCTCCTTTCCTTCTGCGCCCTGCCGTGTGGCCATACAGCAGTTTACGACCACATATGGGGCATTTCTATAAACTAAAGAATCAGGGCAATTAATATTGAGTTTTGTTTGGCTGTTAACCCTTGCTTTATTATGGGGAAAAAATGAATTAAAATGGAAAATTTGCCAAAAAATAGCTGTTTTGGCACTGTTTTTATTTTTTATTATTTACAACGTTCATCTGACAGGTTAGATCATGTGCTATTTTTATAGAGCAGGTTCTTACGGACGTGACGATACCTAATATGTATACTTTTTTTATTTATTTAGGTTTTACACAATAATATCATTTTTGACACACAAAAAAAGCATGTTTTAGTGTCTCCATAGTCTGAGAGCCATAGTTTTTTCAGTTTTTTGGCGATTGTCTCAGGTTGGGTATCATTTTTGCGGGATGAGATGACGGTTAGATTGGTACTATTTTGGGGTGCACAAGACTTTTTGATCGCTTGCTATTACACTTTTTGTGATGTAAGGTAACAAAAAAATAGCTTTTTTGACACAGTTTTTATTTAATTTTTTTACAGTGTTCACCTGAGGGTTTAGGTCATGTGGTATTTTTATAGATCAGGTTCTTACGGACATGGCAATACCTAATATGTCTACCTTTTTATAATTTATCAGGGTTTTACACAATAATATATTTTTGAAACTAAAAAAAAATTTTGTTTTAGTATCTCCATAGTCTGAGACCCATAGTTTTTTTTATTTTTTGGGCCATTGTCTCATGTAAGGGCTCATTTTTTGCGGGATGAGGTGACGGTTTGATTGGTACTTTTTTGGCGTACATGCGACTTTTTTGATCACTTTTATTACCTTTTTTGGGAAGTAAGGTGGGCAAAATTTCAATTTCCTCAGTTTTTATTTTTTTATTTTTATGGCGTTCACCGTGCGGGGAAAGTAACATGACCGTTTTATAGATCAGGTCGTTACGGACGCGGCGATACCTAATATGTGTAGTGTATTTTTTATTTTTTATTTTTATTCAGTGATAAATGTGTTTTTTTTGAAACTTTACTTTTTTCACATTTTTTTTTCACCCAGACCCACTTGGTTCTTGAAGATCCAGTGGGTCTGATGTCTGTATAATACAGTACAGAACAATATATATTGTTCTGTACTGTATTTTACACTTGTCTGAACAGATCTATGCCTTTTAGCATAGATCTGTTCAGCACCATGGACAGCAGGACGCCTGAGAGGCGTCCTGTTGCCATGGGAACCTTCCCCGTCTGCTCAGTACTGGTCAGAACTGCGCAGACGGGGAAGGGTAAGTACAGGGCTGAGGGGGGCTCTCTGGGGGCTCTCTCCCTCTCCCATCGGGGGGCTGCAAAGGCACAGCAGCCCCCCGATGGGAGAGGGAGGGAGCTCCCTGCGCTGTTAACCTTTTCCATACAGCGGTCCGTACGGACCGCTGTATGGAAAGGGTTAAACGGCTGACATCGCATCGCAGATGTCAGCCGTTTATACCAGGGTGCCAGCAATGTGCTGGCACCCTGGTATCCCCACTAGACACCAACGATCATTGAAGGGGAGGCGGGCGGGGGATCGCGATCCCGCCTGCCGCATCTCCCGCACCTTACCGCACCGCCTGCGACACCCCCCCTGCACCACCCGCCCACATAACATCATTCAGGGGTGCAGGGGGGGTGAAACATCTTTATTTTGGACATACTAAAGTTTCTGATCCCCGCGGGGATCAGAAACCGCAGAAAGCGCTACAAACCGCAGGTCTGAATTAACCTGCGGTTTGCAGCGATCGCCGACATGGGGGGGGGTCACAGGACCCCCCTCTGCATTGACCTAAGGTGCCCGGCTGTGTGTGACAGCCGGGATCTCAGCGCTGTCACCATGTCTGCAGACATGGTGACAGTTTATGCCATGATGTGTATACTCATCATGGCGCGCTAAGTAGCAGTGCGCCATGACGAGTATACTCGTCATAGCTGGGGAATATTTTCACACTTTCTCCTTCTCTGATCGCTTCCCTGACAGGAATTGGGGCGATCAGAGAAGGAGAAGCACATAGTCCCTCCCTAACCCCCCCTTACCTGCCCCGATGCGCTGTGATTGGTCTCTCTGCAGTAATGGACCAATCACAGCGATCGCGGGCGGGTCAGAGCTCCAATACAGCTCCTGCCGGCTTCTCTGGTTGCCTAGCAACCCCAGCACGCCGGCTTCACTGAAGCTTCAGCGCTTCGCTCCCTGCGCTGACAGTGAAACCCGATCACGTACATGCATGTGGGGATGCGGTGAGGCACCACATTCCCCCACGTACATGTACGTGATGTTGCATGAAGGGGTTAAAAGCAGGGACATCCTGCCCCTATGTCAGTCATCAGTTTTGTAGGCTCCTTTTAAAATAAAATCCAGTTCTGTCCTGTCCTCCATTCTTCCGTAGATACTTAAACTTCTGTTGGTTCTCTTTGGAAACATTAGCTCCGCTTTGCTGTCTGATGTGTGAACTAACCGTAATGTGTAATAGGGGACCATCACATTTTTGAACATTGTGTAGCTCAATAATGGCACAATAGAAAACCTTTTGTTTCCCTTCTGAACTGTTTAGGGCACAATTTGCGCAGAGCTGTATATTATTGTTCAAAAGTGGAACTTCACAAACTTCTTTAATTTTTGTTTTTTCCTAGATCATGAAAACTACGCAGAGGGTGAAGCACAAGAAGGGAATCACTTCCCTTCCGCACAACCCGATGCACCAGAAGAAGAGGAGGAAGAAGTAATGATTGCTCATTCCCATGATGAGGCTAGTTACCAGGAATATGTGTCTAGAGGATGTGAAAACAAATGTCATTCCCATTTTCATGACACACTAGGACAGTCTGATGACCTCATTCATCATCACCATGATTACCATCATATCCTACATCATCACCATCACCAAAATCACCATCCGCACAGCCATTCACAGCGGTACTCTCGGGAAGAGCTGAAAGATGCAGGAATTGCAACTTTGGCTTGGATGGTAATCATGGGTGATGGACTACACAACTTCAGCGATGGCCTAGCAATTGGTAAGTTAGCCATGAAATCCTGGGCACACACTTGACTTTTGTATTTCCTGTTGTGGTCAAATGTGACTGTGAAGATAAAAAAAAATAAAAATAGAAAAAAGTTAATAAAATACATTAGAAAATGGCTTTATTTTAATGTCCAGGGACAAAGTAGTGTTAATGCTGGACTTTAACTCCAGAATAGAGATGGTGGATTGGCGTTTATTGGCTAATTCTTAGTGCCAGATAAGAATATTTCCAGTAGAGGAGTGAGTGGAAGGTCCAGCTAATTTAGTTTACAGTTAGTTCGTGTCTGTAGCAGGGCTGAAGGTGTCCTATAGCCAGGTCCAGGAGCGTCTTTAAAACAAACCATAATTTATTGGTTTTGTTCCTTTACATCCCGAATTGCGGACTCCATATGTGTGCGCACATATAGTTCTTCCCCGTACTAATGCCATACTGCAATAAAGTTTTGATAATCTAGCGTTCATTTTCTGAAACGTCCAAGTTGTGAAAATATGCTTTTGGAAGTATAGAAGGGTTTTATTTTCAATCCTTATATGAAGGTGTTTAACACCTTAAGGGGCATTTAATATTTTATTTTTATTTTATCTGCACCCCAGCCAGCTGTACTGGTGGGAAAATCCATTCCCACCTGCTTCCTGACACTCCTTGGGTCTCTGGCCCCTTTCACTAGTCTTCTGTCCCCATCCGCCAACTTCTACATAGTCGGGGGTCTCTCCTGGCTTAGGGACATGTCAACATTGATGGCATTGGCTGCGCTGCAAATATTAAAAAAAAATCCTTTTGAGGCTACATGCACACAAACGTTTGTTTCCGTGTCCGTTCCGTTTTTGTTTTTTTGCGGATAGGATGAGGCCCATTCATTTTAATGGGTCCGCATCAGTATGTCCGTTCTGTTGCCCAGCAAAAAAAATTGTGCAGGTCCTATTTTTCTCCAGTTTGCGGACAAGGATAGGCATCATTACAATTGATCCGCAAAAAAAAAGGGTTCTACAAAAAAAAAACATGCCATCCGGAATGTCGTCCATTTTTTGGGGGGATCCGCAATTTGTGGACCGCAAAGCACATACGGTTGTGTGCATGTAGCCTAAAGGTCAGGAGTATGCTTGTTTTTGCATCCTTTCTTTCTGTCAGCCATATTTTTGTATTTATTATGAAATCGACATTTTTTTGCAGTCACTGTTAAAATTAATAGAAGGTATAACTTTATTGTGGCGATATGGAATATGCACGTGTTTATTCTTTTATTTTTGATTTGAAAGAAATTTTAGGACCGGACATTGCAAAATGGAATGCAATTTGCAGGCAGCATGTTATAGAGCATGAGGAACGGAGTAGATTAATACTTTTATTGGGAAAATATTCAGTAAAACTCTGAATTTATTCGGTACATTTATAACTGCTATTTCTAAATTAAAGGGTTTCTCTGGGAATTATTAGAATAAACTTGGGCTCCTTGCAGACGAGCGTGTCCGGATGCGTCCCAGGTGCATTGCGGCAAACCCGCGCGAGTAGGTGCCCAATTGCAGTCAGTTTTGACTGCGATTGCATTCCATTGTTCAGTCTTTATCGCGCGGGTGCAATGCGTTTTGCACGCGCATGATAAAAAAACTGAATGTGGTACCCAGACCCGAACTTCTTCACTGAAGTTCAGGTTTGGGTTCGGTGTTGTGTAGATGTAATTATTTTCCCTTATAACATGGTTATAAGGAAAAATAATAGCATTCTTTAATACAGAATGCTTATTACAAAGTCATACTGAAAATATGACTTTATAATAAACACATTACCAATAACTTATTAGTTATAATGGCTCATATCCTCTAGAGGGCAATCATCGGGAAATAAAATGGACGCTGCCCTATTAGTACACACAGAACCCATCCTAATAACACAGGTGGACGGGCTACTTTAACCACCTCCGGACCGCCTAACGCAGGATCGCGTTCCGGAGGTGGCAGCCCTGCGCAGAGTCACGCATATATGCGTCATCTCGCGATGGCCGAGATTTCCTGTGAACGCGCGCACACAGGAACGGAAGGTAAGAGAGTTGATCTCCAGCCTGCCAGCGGCGATCGTTCGCTGGCAGGCTGGAGATGTGTTTTTTTTTTACCCCTAACAGGTATATTAGACGCTGTTTTGATAACAGCGTCTAATATACCTGCTACCTGGTCCTCTGGTGGTCCCATTTGTTTGGATCGACCACCAGAGGACACAGGTAGCTCAGTAAAGTCCCACCAAGCACCACTACACTACACTACACCCCCCCCCCCCCGTCACTTATTAACCCCTTATTAGCCCCTGATCACCCCTGATCACCCCATATTAGACTCCCTGATCACCCCCCTGTCATTGATCACCCCCCTGTCATTGATTACCCCCCTGTAAAGCTCCATTCAGACGTCCGCATGATTTTTACGGATCCACTGATAGATGGATCGGATCCGCAAAACGCATCCGGACGTCTGAATGAAGCCTTACAGGGGCGTGATCAATGACTGTGGTGATCACCCCATATAGACTCCCTGATCAACCCCCCTGTCATTGATCAACCCCCCTGTCATTGATCAACCCCCCTGTCATTGATCAACCCCCCTGTCATTGATCAACCCCCCTGTCATTGATCAACCCCCCTGTCATTGATCAACCCCCCTGTCATTGATCAACCCCCCTGTCATTGATCACCCCCCTGTCATTGATCACCCCTCTGTAAGGCTCCATTCAGATATTTTTTTGGCCCAAGTTAGCAGAATTTTTTTTTTTTTTTCTTACAAAGTCTCATATTCCACTAACTTGTGTCAAAAAATAAAATCTCACATGAACTCACCATACCCCTCACGGAATCCAAATGCGTAAAATTTTTTAGACCTTTATATTCCAGACTTCTTCTCACGCTTTAGGGCCCCTAGAATGCCAGGGCAGTATAAATACCCCACATGTGACCCCATTTCGGAAAGAAGACACCCCCAGGTATTCCGTGAGGGGCATATTGAGTCCATGAAAGATTGAAATTTTTGTCCCAAGTTAGCGGAACGGGAGACTTTGTGAGAAAAAAATTAAAAATATCAATTTCCGCTAACTTGTGCCAAAAAAAAAAAATTTCTATGAACTCGCCATGCCCCTCATTGAATACCTTGGGGTGTCTTCTTTCCAAAATGGGGTCACATGTGGGGTATTTATACTGCCCTGGCATTCTAGGGGCCCCAAAGCGTGAGAAGAAGTCTGGTATCCAAATGTCTAAAAATGCCCTCCTAAAAGGAATTTGGGCACCTTTGCGCATCTAGGCTGCAAAAAAGTGTCACACATCTGGTATCGCCGTACTCAGGAGAAGTTGGGGAATGTGTTTTGGGGTGTCATTTTACATATACCCATGCTGGGTGAGAGAAATATCTTGGTCAAATGCCAACTTTGTATAAAAAAATGGGAAAAGTTGTCTTTTGCCAAGATATTTCTCTCACCCAGCATGGGTATATGTAAAATGACACCCCAAAACACATTCCCCAACTTCTCCTGAATACGGCGATACCACATGTGTGACACTTTTTTGCAGCCTAGGTGGGCAAAGGGGCCCATATTCCAAAGAGCACCTTTAGGATTTCACAGGTCATTTACCTACTTACCACACATTAGGGCCCCTGGAAAATGCCAGGGCAGTATAACTACCCCACAAGTGACCCCATTTTGGAAAGAAGACACCCCAAGGTATTCCGTGAGGGGCATGGCGAGTTCCTAGAATTTTTTATTTTTTGTCACAAGTTAGTGGAAAATGCTTATTTATTTTTTTTTTTTTTTTCATACAAAGTCTCATATTCCACTAACTTGTGACAAAAAATAAAAAGTTCCATGAACTCACTATGCCCATCAGCGAATACCTTGGGGTCTCTTCTTTCCAAAATGGGGTCACTTGTGGGGTAGTTATACTGCCCTGGCATTCTAGGGGCCCAAATGTGTGGTAAGGAGTTTGAAATCAAATTCTGTAAAAAATGACCTGTGAAATCCGAAAGGTGCTCTTTTGAATATGGGCCCCTTTGCCCACCTAGGCTGCAAAAAAGTGTCACACATCTGGTATCTCCGTAATCGGGAGAAGTTGGGGAATGTGTTTTGGGGTGTCATTTTACATATACCCATGCTGGGTGAGAGAAATATCTTGGCAAAAGACAACTTTTCCCATTTTTTTATACAAAGTTGGCATTTGACCAAGATATTTATCTCACCCAGCATGGGTATATGTAAAAAGACACCCCAAAACACATTCCTCAACTTCTCCTGAATACAGAGATACCAGATGTGTGACACTTTTTTGCAGCCTAGGTGGGCAAAGGGGCCCACATTCCAAAGAGCACCTTTCGGATTTCACAGGTCATTTACCTACTTACCACACATTTGGGCCCCTAGAATGCCAGGGCAGTATAACTACCCCACAAGTGACCCCATTTTGGAAAGAAGAGACCCCAAGGTATTCGCTGATGGGCATAGTGAGTTCATGGAAGTTTTTATTTTTTGTCACAAGTTTGTGGAATATGAGACTTTGTATGAAAAAAAAAAAAAAAAAAAAAATCATCATTTTCCACTAACTTGTGACAAAAAATAAAAAATTCTAGGAACTCGCCATGCCCCTCACGGAATACCTTGGGGGGTCTTCTTTCCAAAATGGGGTCACTTGTGGGGTAGTTATACTGCCCTGGTATTCTAGGGGCCCAAATGTGTGGTAAGGAGTTTGAAATCAAATTCAGGAAAAAATGAGGAGTGAAATCCGAAAGGTGCTCTTTGGAATATGGGCCCCTTTGCCCACCTAGGCTGCAAAAAAGTGTCACACATCTGGATCCCCGTACTCAGGAGAAGTTGAGGAATGTGTTTTGGGGTGTCTTTTTACATATACCCATGCTGGGTGAGATAAATATCTTGGTCAAATGACAACTTTGTATAAAAAAATGGGAAAAGTTGTCTTTTGCCAAGATATTTCTCTCACCCAGCATGGGTATATATAAAATGACACCCCAAAACACATTCCCCACCTTCTCCTGAGTACGGAGATACCAGATGTGTGACACTTTTTTGCAGCCTAGGTGGGCAAAGGGGCCCATATTCCAAAGAGCACCTTTCGGATTTCACTGGTCATTTTTTACAGAATTTGATTTCCAACTCCTTACCACACATTTGGGCCCCTAGAATGCCAGGGCAGTATAACTACCCCACAAGTGACCCCATTTTGGAAAGAAGAGACCCCAAGGTATTCGCTGATGGGCATAGTGAGTTCATAGAACTTTTTATTTTTTGTCACAAGTTAGTGGAATATGAGACTTTGTAAGAAAAAAAAAAAAAATCATAATTTTCCGCTAACTTGTGACAAAAAATAAAAAGTTCTATGAACTCACTATGCCCATCAGCGAATACCTTAGGGTGTGTACTTTCAGAAATGGGGTCATTTGTGGGGTGTTTGTACTGTCTGGGCATTGTAGAACCTCAGGAAACATGACAGGTGCTCAGAAAGTCAGAGCTGCTTCAAAAAGCGGAAATTCACATTTTTGTACCATAGTTTGTAAACGCTATAACTTTTACCCAAACCATTTTTTTTTTTACCCAAACATTTTTTTTTTATCAAAGACATGTAGAACTATAAATTTAGAGCAACAGGGGCGTGGCTAGCAAGGCATGTGAGCGGTCGCACGCTGAGTGAGCTCCCGCTTTGACCCGGACATTTATCCTGGAAAACACGCTTATTGGTAAAGGTATACAGCCTGGGCGATAGAGGATTATCAGCTGACACCTACCGGAGGGTGAACCGAACCGCTTGCCGCAAGTATGTCACGAAAACGGGAGGGCAGAGGAGCAGACAAAGATTCCCAAGATGGCGCCGGAGCAGGCACGCCGAAACGGCGGGAACGCAATAATGAAATGCAGAAGGAGGCGGCAGCGAAACTGAGCCAATATGCCCGTTCCTCACAAGCTTCAAGCACCAAAAGGAATCCAGAGTCACAGGATCCGGGACCCCTAGACCAGGGAGATGATTCAGAGCCTGAGGAGATGGGAACCTCTAATACTGTGAGTAAAAGCGCTAACAGATTTGCGGCCTTACAGCTGAATAGTGAGGAGCCAGATCGTGCAGTATGTGATTCAGACTCCGGGGAACCTACCCTCAAGGATGTGATGCATGCCATTTCCAAGTGTGGCAAATCCCTCAATGCCCTGACAGTTCAGGTTGGTGCAATAAAGGAGGACATTTCTATCATAAGGCATGATTTTAAAAAATTAGCGGAGCGCACGACTGCCCTGGAAGATAGAATGGGGGAGGTTGAAGACGAAATGCAACCTATGAAGGGAGAGCTAGCAGAACATACCCGAATGCTGAGTGTGATAGCTGCAAAGCAGGATGATATGGAGAATCGTTTGCGTAGAAACAACGTGCGCATAGTAGGAATGCCAGAAAGGGTGGAAGGAAGGAATCCTACTGAATTTTTTGAAAAGTGGCTGAAAGAGCAGTTTGGAGCCGAGTCTCTAACCCCGCTGTTTGCTGTAGAACGTGCCCATAGGGTGCCTACTAGGCCTCTGCCACCTGGGGCCCCTCCGAGGACAGTGCTGGCTAAGCTATTGCATTACAGAGATAGGGATATCTTGCTCCGTAAGGCCAGAGAAATGCCGGATATTTCCGTGGAAGGACATAAAATATCACTATATCCGGATTACTCTATGGAGGTCCAGAAAAGAAGAGCCCGGTTCCTGGACATTAAAAAGCGGCTGAGAAGTATGGGAGTGCCTTACTCCATGCTTTACCCGGCCAAACTGCGAGTGGTGGCCCTGAATACAACAAGCTTCTTTGAGGATCCCAGGGAGGCGGCAAAGTGGCTGGACAGAAATGAACGGCAGATACGAGTGGAACAGCAGCCTCCTGCCTGAGGGGCCTTGCCAACTTTGATGCCATCTTTGATGCAGATGTCTGCTTGAATACAGCTACTTCTCATATGCATACTTCTCTATTTTGGGGTATTTTCTACATTGATTTCCTGTTGAAAGCAAAGTAGAGTGGAACGGAAATGAGAGTTGGGGTAAAGGTTCATATGTTCACTGCTGAATAGGAATTGGAGTATTATGAGGTATAATACGAGACAGGAATGAGTTCGGTGGGAAACATTCTAAGGATAGCTCAGCTAATATGTCTTGGAAATATGATGAGGGTTTAGATGATGAGTGTTATAAGCAACGTATGTTATATATCCGGGTAAAGTGTGGGGTGTGGAATGGCGACCAGCTATAACTACGGTGTGTGTGGACGACCTATCGTTTGCACAGTCAAAATCTCTAAGCTATATCTAGCTGTGTTCCTTATTGCTGGTATTGTTTTCAGCAGAGGATCACAACTGGCCTAGCTGACAGGTGTAGTATAGTCTCACGGGCCTAGTAATTGGGCGTGTTGTGGGGCCTGTCGGAAAGGCCAGTGTATTAAAGAGTTCTTTAGTTTTTGCCACCAAATGGCAAGGTTTATAAAGGGGGGGGGGGGGAATGTTATGGGGCAGAGTGTTTCCAGGAATGTATGGATGCAAGGCTGTGGGTGGCTGTGTGTGCAGTGGAATGTGGTGTGCCATCCTCCAGAGCAAAAAGAACAGTACATAATACTAATGGCTAATTGCGTTAAATTTCTTAGCTGGAATGTGCGAGGGATTAAAGATACAGCCAAAAGGAGAGCGATACTTGAGAGCATTCGACCGCTACATCCTCTCATATGCTGCCTTCAGGAGACTCATTTATTGCCGGAGCAGGTACAGTTACTCAGGCCTTCCTGGGCGGGGGTGGGATTTCACTCCACGTATTCCACATATGCTAGGGGGGTCAGTATCTTAATTCATAAGAACATCCAGTTTTGCTGCCTCTCTAGCAAGGTGGATGATGATGGATGCTTTGTATGCCTATATGGCACTTTGTACAGCCGGTTGTGTGTTGTATGTGGGGTGTATGTCCCACCACCGTACTCCCCACTTGTAGTCAGGAAGATCTTATCTTTTATAGCAGATTTCCCTGGGGTTCCAGTACTCATAATGGGGGACTTTAATAATGTGATA